>NC_053398.1:120709256-121009756 GCF_905171765.1 Bufo bufo | reverse complement strand
GGTCTGAAAGGATATCTATCAACCGAACAAGTGCTCTACAGTGTATGGCCTGCTTTTGTGCTTGTTGTCTACTTTCCATAATTATTAGATTAATTGTCTACACTGTTTTTACCTAATGTTTTGGGGATTATGGTAGTGGGATGGGGATGTCTATACAGGTTTTCATTCCCCATTAAGAACAAGGTAACTTGGGTTTGGCGCTTCTCACCAGTGAGCTCATATAGGCTGTCTCTATGGCACTTATCCCATTGACTTGAAGAGAGTCAAAGAAATCCCAAATAAATTGGGACATATTCATTTTATGGTTTCTTTTTTTTGGGTCAAAATTCATAATAATTAATCACTTACCCGATGTGGAATGAGGAACGGGAATTAAAAAAGCTTGATACAAGACCCAACAAGTCATAAGAATGAATAGAGATGATGAGAGAATCATTCCATAGCAGCTCAGTCCACTATCAAAGAACTTTGACTAGTTGGTCACACGTGCCTCCTACGCCAAACCAAATATCTGGATTTAGAACTAATACGCAGGAATGGGAATGTCCAATGCTACTTTTCATCTCGTATCTTTCAAGCCAATCCCACTTCAGAAGGATGAAATGATGCGATGTAATAATAATATTTGACAAGGTGCCAGCCATCTGGAAAAACTTCACAAGTACCTGAAACTCATCTACATTACAGCACAGTGAGGTGAACGCAATCCAGATTCTACCTGAAATCTCTGTAGGTGGCCTAAGGCTACTTGAACATAATCCAGCAGAGGCACCTGGTTCCTTTGGAACGCTGCCAAGATTGCAACGCTGAAATATTCTGACTATCGCAAAAATTGCAGTGTGTGTAGTTCATAAGAGTGATGAGGAGGGGTTGTGAAAACCAGAAGGTCTCAGTACAACTCTTTCCCTTGCCATGTTTAATTGCCGCACACTTCGATATTCTGCGTTTTACATCTTGTCAGCACGACACAGCGAACAGAAAGTTACAGCACCTTGGAGAAATGTCAAAGCAACGAGAGTAGATTTCAACAAAAGCTCTATTTCAATGGAATTTTTTGCAGTAGAAATATACTTTTTTTTACTCGAGAAGCATTATAGGTATTCAGTCTTACGGTGAATGAAAGTTTATGGTTGACATCAGTCAAGGACTTAAAGGAGTTTTCCTATATAGAGTGTTTATCCCCTTACAGAAGAGGGCAATGAGAGTGGAGTGGTGGATTCCGGAAGATTCGGCTAGGACTGGAACGACAGAACATTGTGGTTGACGAAGTGTGTACTCACTGGAGGAGCCAGAGAGCGGTACTGGTGTCACTAGAAAAGATGAGACATCCTCAAAGTGTGGGTGTGGAGAGTCTACAGAAGCAAATGAGTAAGCATTGAGTTATATCAGCGTTCCCAGATACCCCCAGGGCCAATAGATGCTTATGACAGTTTCAAAATTACATATATGATTGGCTCAAAAGACCTTCTCAGTCTAAAAAGGGCCCCAGGTGTACAGTGATGTGAGTTCTAAAGTGAAAGTCCTCTGTGCTGCCTCCTGCATTCCTGTGCCGTGTTTACATCCGCTAGAACATGGGCATGGTCACATGCTCCACTGCAGCCAATGACTGGCTTTAGCGGTGATGTGCTACTTGTGGCCACATCACTGCTGAAGCCAATCAATGGCTGCAGTGGAGCATGTAATTATGCCCATGCTTCAGCAGATGTAAACACAGTGCAGGGACCCGAACACGGGCATGTGAGCGGGGGGGAGCAGGTAAGTATGGATCTTCTCTTTATAGCAGAAATATGGGGGGGCTTTCAAAAATTATTATTCCCAGAGAACCCCTTTAATAGTACTCTCCTAGAAAAACCTATGCGTTATGTTATGCTTAGTGCATGGACTAAGGCATTGGTGCGTACATTTTAACGGGATTTTCCAGGACTTTGATGTTTATGACCAATCCTTAGAACTTCTGGCACCCCCTGGCTGAAGAGGAGATGTTCCCTTTATTGTCTGCCAGGCATTTGGTAGTGGCTGTGCCTGGTCTAAGTGAATGGACTGTGCAGCTCACTTGAGCGCTGCTGAGAGTTACAAAACCAAGAGGCCACAAAATGTGCAAAGCTGTGCCTTTTACACAATCAGGGGACACGGCCCCTCTAGCCAGCTGATCGGTTCAGGTGCTGGAAGTTGGCCACCCATTATCCTGATATTGATGGTGCATCCTAAGGATAAGAAAACTCATTTAAAGAGCACAAAGTCATTCATAGCCCCTTCAGGCCCTATACTCCGTTTTCTCTAGTTCTGATTCTTTCCAATCTTCTCTAGCAGTTGCCTGGTTAAGACTTCTGTTCTTGGCATTGAAAAAGTTTCTTGTTGAAATGCATTTGTTATTAAGTGAGACCAGATGCAAAGGCTTCTGGGCTTTTTTTTTTCCCAAAAAGCTTCCTCTCCAGTTTGGCATCTTCTAGTTTGTGATTTATTAAAAAGAACCTGCTTTCAACACCTCCAGTCAACATCAAGACAGCACAAAGGCCTCCAGTTATCAGCTTTATCCGACCACAGGCTACATTCAACAGGATGCCTTTTTGTCATGGGTCAATTGAAGAGACGGATTTAATTATCTTCCTTTCGTAACAAACTATTAGTTTCTTTGCTTAGGAGCTTAAAAGAAAAAAACAAAAATGCAATCTACAGTCTGACTAAAAGCAGTGGAAGAGCAGGAGATACAGAGATAGGGACTAATGTAATTCTGCCTAGACCTTACTGCAAAATGTACCTAAATATGAAACATTTCTGACACGATGGGGGAAACTTAGCATTTAATACTTCATCATATATTAGGCACATTCTTCAGAAGTCCGCTCCTGCCACTGGCCCTTTTCAGAAAATAGTGAGGGTGGCGTAAGAATGACACTCACGCTTAAAGCTAGATGCAATGGTGTTTAAAAAGTGGCACAAAACTGGCATGGGGGAGGATAAATTCCCCCCATAATGTAGGTTAAAGTTTCAGACCTAAGCAATATCCACCTGTTTTAGTTTTCCATCTAAAAAAGGGGCGTAGTTTAGCGGAAAAGGTGTATCCCAAAAATAAACCAGCTAATAATTGCCGTCTGGCCATGCACCAAATTTATCAGATAGAGTCACCATATATTCGGTGCAACTTGTTCTCGTGATCGGCAGAGGTCCCAGCAGTCGGACCACTGCTGATTCAGACACATATTCTGTCTATCTATCTATCTATCTACTGTATCTATTGATCTATCTACATACACAAGTCACTTGCTCAGTTTCATTGGTTCTCTAGCTCTGCTACATATGTTCTTCTGCTCTGCTGCACCAACACTGCCTATCTGTGCTGCTCAAGATCTTCTCTACCGGACAAGCTGACTAGTGGATCCACTCCCCCAGGTGAGAACACGTTGTTGCATATAACTGTTGGTCTCCAACCATCTGACCATCTATGTGTAGTGATGTTCCAACTCTCTCCTGAAAGCAGATGTTAGGACAAAGAAGGGTCAGGCATGTTGGATTTCAACATGCATGACCCTTCTGTTCTCAAGGGGAGATAAGCTGCCAGTAGAGGTGTCTGGTGACAGCTTAGTCCCATCTCTTCATCTAGAGGACATGCACCGAGCATGCATGTGTATGGGTGGTCGGGAGAAACAGGTGTGAGCTGACAGAAGTCTAGGCTTTATGACTATCTTTAGAATCGGTGTGGTACTTACCTACATATCTAGACACAATATCTGAAAATAAAGTCTCCTACTGCGATTCTAAATATGAAAATACCATTCATTGACCGCACACTGTCCAAAACCAATATGCCTAGTATAAAACAAGTGATTTTTCAAGCTCGGAAGTCTGGCTCTCAAACGATCCTGTTGGGGGATATTTATGGCATTTCATATTCTTAAAATCTGTATTTTTATAGTAAAAGCATATGTATAAAAACAGAAGCCAACGTGCAAGGTAAAGAAAAACCATCTCAACGTAGTAAAACTGTAAATGCAGGACTAGAAAATTCACAAGCAATGAAAATGATACACTTTTGGAGACAAATATCAGCAATGTGACCCGAAAATGGAATCCAAACAAAGATGGGGATTACTGAGCAAAGTAACAATATAAATCAGTGCCATAATCATCAAGGACCCAAGTCTATCCATAAAGCTATTTTACTGGTTATAGATTGCATGGAAACACCATAACTAGCTTTCATTTCTCTATATTTGGGGTAGTCAGTTGAAAATCTGTAGCCTGCTCTCCCTGCATTATACAGTGTGGGCTCAGCATGCATGTGGAGCCTGCATTCCCTGAATTTAATGGAGACCCTAACGGCACCAGTAAAGGTAGTATTTAGTGTAGATTCTTGTCCTAAAGAGATCGCCTTGTTGTTGGCGGACAGGCACAAATGATTTTGTACATAATGCATTTGCCAAAAATCTCACATTTATAACATAGCATTAGCACTAGTACATTTTCTATAGCGAGTATGGCACTATTGTATTTACTTTATTATTTGTGTTTGCAGAGTTGTGTTGTGTTTGTTTTTGTGTTTGTGCTTTCAGCCATGGCAACGTGCACCTGAGCATTGGGATGTGCTGACTAACCCCCATTTTTCTTCAGTCACTGCTTGCTAACATTGAATAGAAATATCATTGTGTACAACTACAGATTGAAAAGGCATATAGACTAGAGATGACTGAAAATTTTGATTTGGGTCAGAATTGGCTGAATTGGTGCTCGGATTTCCTGGAAAACTCTCTCCTTCTTCCCTATCTCTTCCTGTCCATCTCTTCCCCTATCTTTTTCTTTCCCTTCTTCTCTCTTTAACTCCCTTCAACTATCTCCCCCATCTCCACTTTCTCTCTCTCCCTTCCTCTCTACCTCCCTCTGTCTCACTCTCACACACACACTCCTCTTTTATCTCTCTCTCTCTCTTTCTGTCTCCCTCCCTAATTCTCCCTCATAACCCTCTCTCGCTTTCTCCTTCACTCTTTATCTCCCTCCTCTCCCCCTCTCTCTCTCTCTCTCTCTCTCTCTCTCCGACCCTCCCTCTGTCTCTTTTTCTCTGCCTTCTCTCTTTCTCTCCCTTCCTCTGTCTCCCCCCTCCCGCTTCTCACCTGCCCTCTCTATCTTTCTCCTTCCCTCTTTATCTCTCTCTCCCACTCTCCCTCTCTCTCTCTGTCTCTTTTTCTCTCCCTTCCTCTCTCTTTCTCTCCCTTGCTCTGTCTCTCTCCCACTACCGCTCCTCTCAGACCCTCTCTGGCTTACTCCCTCTCTCTTTGTCCACCTCTCTCCCCATCCCTCCCTCTATTTCTCTCTTAATTCTCCTGAAACAAATCACACAAATATTCAGAAATCCTTCTGGTGGAACAATGGAATTGTGCCATCAATTATGCATTAAAGTTTTTGCGCCATTCCCTGTGTGGCATAACTAACAGATCCAAGTTATTGCCGCATGCATTATTTTGATAATGTGTTGTTGCTGATATGTATGCAATCATTGGTGGCAGTGGAGCCTCTGCAGAGGTGAGTGAGCTTACTTACATTTCCATCCTGTGTGTTCAGTCGCCGGTTCATCCACTTCCGGATGGACTGACAAAGTGTTGACAGAGGCTCTTTAAGCCTTATAAGGCACAGGACAAAGCCATGAATGGAACTTTTAAAGTGGCACATGAAGTCCATGGGGTTTTTTGCGCTGTAGGCATTCTATGCGCCATCATGCGCTACCTTAATAATAAAGATTTTGAAATAAAGATATTGGTGCACAAGGTGATTCAGTAAGACCCACAGATTTTCTGCTTGGGTCCTTACAGGGGGTTTTGCAGGATTGGATTATTTTTTCATAAGCCCCCGTAGCATGTTTGACCAAATGAAAGAATCATAGACACCTGCTCCATGCCACTCCAGTCCTGCATCCTGGCTCCGTTTGGTGATTTCTGGTCCCTGCCTTTTTTACTCAAAGACATGGTACTGACGTGGTTGCTTTGGCCACTGCAGCCAGTGATAAATGTGTAGTGTCCCCAAGTGCCCCAGCAGTGAAGTGCCACTTGGGGACATTACTGCAGTTATTGGCTGCCACGGTGCAGTGCCCCTGTCTGTACTCCAGCCACAAATAAACAAGCTGGGGGCTGAGAGATTGTTGATCAGAGCCAAGGAGCAAAACCAGAGAGGTGGGGAGCAGATACAGTTGCAAGAAAATGTATGTGAACCCTTTGGAATGATATGGATTTCTGCACAAATTAGTGATCTTCATCTAAGTCACAACAATAGACAATCACAGTGTCACGAGGGTATCAAGAGCCACGTCTGACTCCGTTATACCCGGGGTCAGGAGGTCGCAGCGGGTGGCTGCGCGCTCTATATCTAAAGATCACGTTGTTTCTTAGTGATTGTTTTCTGTGTTTGCCTTGCTATCCTTTTTGTCTCAATCAGGGATCCGTAGCTTCTCCTCCCCAGCTGTTTCTTGTCTGCCACTCCCAACCTCCTTATATTCTCCCCTCACACTTCTCTAGTTGCCAGTTATAGAGCTTCCTGCCTGGACATCTATACTGACCCACTGGAGTTGTGAATCCTGGTTGTCGTTCCAGAGTGCTACCCTCCGGATCCCTGTTGGGCTTCTTGTTGTCTCCTGTTGTCTCCCACCTGGGATTATATGTTGAGTTTGTATTGTCTGTCCTTCCCTTGGTGTTTTCCTTTAGAGCTAGTGGTGCGGACTAGTGTTCCCACCGCCCTGTTCACTATCTAGGGCTCAGCTTAGGGAAAGCCAGGGCTTTAGGCACGTGATCGGCGTACGGGTGAGGAACCCGTCTAGGGACGTCAGGGCAGCCAGGTGCCAGCTGCTAGGTGAGTCAGGGGTCACCACCTTCCCTCTCACTTGGGCAGGGCCTTCCTTGTTCCCTCCCTCTGCGTCACGTATGTGATAGTCACGCCGACCGTGATACACAGTCTGCTTAAACTAATAATACACAAAGAATTAAATGTTGCCATGTTTTCATTGAACACACCATGTAAACATTCACAGTGCAGGTGGAAAAAATATGTGAACCCATAGACTAATGACATCTCCAAGAGCTAATTGGAGTGAGGTGTCAGCCAACTGGAGTCCAATCAATGAGATGAGATTGGAGGTGTTGGTTACAGTTGCCCTGCCCTATAAAAAACACACACCAGTTCTGGGTTTGCTTTTCACAAGAAGCATTGCCTGATGTGAATGATGCCTCACACAAAAGAGCTCTCAGAAGACCTACGATTAAGAATTGTTGACTTGCATAAAGCTGCAAAGGGTTATAAAAGTATCTCCAAAAGCCTTGCTGTTCATCAGTCCACGGTAAGACAAATTGTCTATAAATGGAGAAAGTTCAGCACTGCTGCTACTCTCCCTAGGAGTGGCCGTCCTGTAAAGATGACTGTAAGAGCACAGCGCAGACTGCTCAATGAGGTGAAGAAGAATCCTAGAGTGTCAGCTAAAGACTTACAAAAGTCTCTGGCATATGCTAACATCCCTGTTAGCGAATCTACGATACGTAAAACACTAAACAAGAATGGATTTCATGGGAGGATACCACAGAGGAAGCCACTGCTGTCCAAAAAAACATTGCTGCACGTTTACAGTTTTTACAAGAGCACCTGGATGTTCCACAGCAGTACTGTCACGTATGTGTCACGTATGTGATAGTCACGCCGACTGGCCTTTACTTTTTGAGAAAAAATAAAAATAAAAATTTTTTTTTGTTGTTTTTTTTTTTTCTCTACTTAGAATCCAATATGGATCCTATTGCTGCCTTGGCAAAACAGCTTCAAGGCCTGTCTTTGGAGGTGGCAGGATTGAAGTCGTCTGTCCTCCAACAACAGCAGCAAATGCAGCAGACCGCACCCCCAGCGGTTGCTATGGGTAACCAGGTTGTTACAGAACCCAAGGTTGTTCTTCCTGACAGATTTTCTGGGGGAAGGGACAAATTTGTGACGTTCCGTGAGGCCTGCAAATTATACTTTAAGTTGCGCCCTTACTCCTCAGGTAATGAAGAACAGCGGGTAGGGATTGTCAATCCTGGGCGTTCTCGTTACCCCCTGGTTCCCAGGCTCTCCGGTCAGTGGAGGGATTTTTTGGGGCTTTGGGTCTCATATATGATGACCCTGACCGAGTCGCCCTGGCTGAGTCGAAGTTACGGAGACTCCTACAGGGAGATCGGTCAGCAGAGGAATATTGCTCAGAGTTCCGTAGGTGGGCTACGGATACTCAGTGGAACGACCCGGCTCTCAGGAGTCAGTTCTGCTCTGGGTTATCTGAAAGGGTTAAGGATGCACTGGCGCTGTATGAGACCCCCCTTTCCCTTGATGCTGTTATGTCCCTCTCTATCAGAATAGATAGGCGTCTTAGGGAGAGATTGAAAATTCCTGAGCAATTGGTTACCTCTCCCAAACAACAATTAGTCTGTACTGACTTAGATGAGCCTCTGCAGCTAGGCGGAACTTCTCGTCAGGTCCGTCCTCCTGAGGTTCGCCGCAGGGGGGGGCTTGTTTTTTTCTGTGGGGGGAAGGGTCATTTCATTAATGTCTGTCCCTCCTTTCTCAAAAACAAAAGACCGTCGGAAAACTACTAACCCCAGGCTGTGCGGAGGATGTCAGCCGGGGGGTATACGTTTCCTCCATACGAACATCTCAATTTGTGTTACCAGCGGTTATTGTTTTTGGTGTTAAGACGGAGTCTATTTCTTTTTTTCTAGACAGTGGAGCAGGGGTAAATTTGATAGATGCCCATTTTGCCCGCACTATGGGTTTGTCTCTCTGCACGCTGCAGAGACCTATTCCCGTATTCGCTATAGATTCGGCTCCTCTGTCTCAGAGAAACCTCACCCACATTGTTCATAATTTACACCTTCGGGTAGGGGACCACCACAATGAGTGTCTTTCATGTTACGTTCTGGAGGGCCTTCCCTCTCCTGTGGTATTGGGTCTTCCCTGGTTGGTAGCGTGGATTGGCAGGCCAGGGAGATATTGGAGTGGAGTGAGCATTGCAGAGAGAATTGCTTAAATAACAATTGCTTAATCGCCTCCATAGCTTCCCTACCTACATTTATTTCGGACTTTGAGGACGTTTTTTCTAAAAAAGGGTTGTCAGAAGCTACCACCTCATCGTCCTTATGATTGCCCAGTTAACCTGATTCCCGGTGCAAAATTACCCAAGTCCAGGTTGTATAATCTTTCGGGTCCCGAGAGACAAGCCATGAAAGATTATATCTCCGAGAGTCTGGCTAAGGGACACATCAGACCCTTTTCTTCACCCGTGGCTGCAGGGTTTTTCTTTGTTAAAAAGAAAGATGGGGGCCTGCGTCCTTGCTTAGATTTCCGTGACCTAAACCAGATAACCATCCGAGACCCATACCCTCTTCCTCTCATTCCTGACCTTTTTAATCAGATTGCGGGTGCTAGGTGGTTCTCCAAACTTGATCTTAGGGGGGCCTACAATCTGATTCGTATCAGGGAAGGGGATGAGTGGAAGACAGCTTTTAACACCCCTGAGGGGCATTATGAGAATCTAGTTATGCCTTTCGGTCTGACCAATGCCCCCGCTGTCTTCCAACATTTCGTTAATGATATTTTTAGTCATCTCATCGGCAGGTTTGTAGTCATATACCTAGATGATATCTTAATTTATTCGGCTGATCTGAAAACACATGAGGTGCATGTCAGGCAAGTACTGCAGGTCCTACGGACGAATAAATTATATGCGAAAATTGAAAAATGTGTCTTCGCCGTTCAGGAAATACAGTTCCTGGGATATCTATTATCTGCTTCAGGTTTCCGTATGGATCCTGGGAAGGTCCAGGCAATTTTAGATTGGGATCTTCCTGAGAACCTTAAAGCCCTACAACGGTTTTTGGGTTTCGCAAATTTCTATAGAAAGTTCATTAAAAATTATTCAGTGATCGTTAAACCCCTTACCGACATGACTAGGAAGGGGACTGATTTTTCCAAATGGTCTGACGCCGCTAAAAATGCATTTTCCTCTCTAAAAGAGAGGTTTACCTCGGCACCTGTTCTAATTCAACCTGATGTCTCCCAGCCTTTTATTGTTGAGGTAGATGCGTCAGAGGTGGGAGTGGGGGCTGTATTGTCTCAGGGTCCGTCTCCTGGCAAATGGCGCCCTTGCGCTTTCTTTTCCAAAAAATTATCTTCTGCAGAGAAGAACTATGATATTGGAAATAGGGAACTGTTAGCGATTAAACTGGCGCTTGAAGAGTGGCGTCACTTCTTAGAGGGAGCAATCCACCCCGTCACGGTGATTACGGATCACAAAAACCTTCTGTACCTAGAATCGGCTAAGCGTTTCACCCCTAGACAAGCTAGGTGGTCGCTATTCTTTACCAGATTTAACTTTGTAATCACCTATCGTCCTGGGGCAAAAAATACCAAGGCAGACGCGTTATCTTGTAGTTTCCCTGGAGGGGGTAATGTTAGTGATCCGGTACCTATTTTACAAAGAGGAGTGGTTGTCTCTGCTGTACACTCTGTTCTAGAGGGAAAGGTGTTAGAGGCCCAGGGGGACGCCCCGGCCTCTTGCCCCTCAGAGAAATTGTTTGTACCGTTAAACCTGCGTCTTGAATTATTAAAAGAACATCATAATTCGGCACTTGCTGGGCACCCGGGTAGTAAAGAAACCTTGGAGCTATTATCTCGTCGTTTTTGGTGGCCAAGGTTGCGTCAGGATGTAATGGATTTCGTGTCTACTTGCTCTACTTGTGCACGCGCGAAAGTCTCTCATACACGTCCAGCAGGGTCTTTATTGCCACTTTTTATCCCCAATAGGCCATGGACACATCTGTCAATGGATTTCATCACTGACTTACCGTTGTCTGCGGGTAAAACAGTTATTTTGGTAGTAGTAGACAGGTTTAGCAAAATGGTACACTTTATTGCGCTACCCGCACTTCCTAATGCTAAAACTCTTGCTCAGGTGTTTATCAGTGAAATCGTGAAGCTTCACGGGGTCCCTTCCGATGTGGTTTCGGATCGGGGAACCCAGTTTATTTCTAAGTTTTGGAAAGCTTTTTGTTCCCGTTTGGGGGTACACTTGTCCTTTTCCTCAGCTTTCCATCCTCAGTCGAATGGACAGACTGAGCGTACCAACCAAAACCTAGAAACATATTTAAGGTGTTTTGTGTCTGAAAACCAAGAGTTGTGGTCATCATATTTACCGTTAGCTGAGTTTGCCATAAATAATCATTATCAGGAGTCCACTGGCAAGTCACCATTCCTTGGTGCATACGGTTTTCATCCCCAATTTTGTACTTTCAAAGAGGGGGGGTCTTCTGGGGTTCCCGAAGAGGAAAGGTTTTCTTCATCTCTTTCATCGGTATGGCAGAAGGTGCAAGTTAACTTGAAAAAGATGAGTGGTAAATATAAATGCATGGCCGATAAGAAACGGTCGCCAGGTCCGGACCTAGGATTGAATGACTATGTGTGGTTGTCTACTAGGAATATTAGGTTGAAGGTTCCCTCTTGGAAACTGGGCCCTAGGTTCATTGGTCCTTATAAAATAGTAGCCGTCATTAACCCTGTGGCTTTTCGCCTGGAGCTACCTCAGACTTTTAAGATCCATAACGTCTTCCATAAATCGATACTCAAGAAGTATGTTTCACCTCTAGAACCATCACCACTGCCACCTCCTCCTGTTATTGTGGATGGTAATCTGGAGTTTCAAATAGCCAGAATTGTTGATTCTCGTCGGGTCCGCCGCTCTCTTCAGTATCTGGTGCATTGGAGGGGTTACGGTCCCGAGGAAAGAATGTGGGTTCCAGCGTCAGAGGTAAACGCCAACAGGTTAATTCAGGCTTTCCATACCTCTCATCCGGAGAGACCCAGTCATGAGTGTCCGGAGGCCCCTCGTGAAAGGGGGGGTACTGTCACGAGGGTATCAAGAGCCACGTCTGACTCCGTTATACCCGGGGTCAGGAGGTCGCAGCGGGTGGCTGCGCGCTCTATATCTAAAGGTCACGTTGTTTCTTAGTGATTGTTTTCTGTTTGCCTTGCTATCCTTTTTGTCTCAATCAGGGATCCGTAGCTTCTCCTCCTCAGCTGTTTCTTGTCTGCCACTCCCAACCTCCTTATATTCTCCCCTCACACTTCTCTAGTTGCCAGTTATAGAGCTTCCTGCCTGGACATCTATACTGACCCACTGGAGTTGTGAATCCTGGTTGTCGTTCCAGAGTGCTACCGTCCGGATCCCTGTTGGGCTTCTTGTTGTCTCCTGTTGTCTCCCACCTGGGATTATATGTTGAGTTTGTATTGTCTGTCCTTCCCTTGGTGTTTTCCTTTAGAGCTAGTGGTGCGGACTAGTGTTCCCACCGCCCTGTTCACTATCTAGGGCTCAGCTTAGGGAAAGCCAGGGCTTTAGGCACGTGATCGGCGTACGGGTGAGGAACCCGTCTAGGGACGTCAGGGCAGCCAGGTGCCAGCCGCTAGGTGAGTCAGGGGTCACCACCTTCCCTCTCACTTGGGCAGGGCCTTCCTTGTTCCCTCCCTCTGCGTCACGTATGTGATAGTCACGCCGACCGTGATACACAGTCTGCTTAAACTAATAATACACAAAGAATTAAATGTTGCCATGTTTTCATTGAACACACCATGTAAACATTCACAGTGCAGGTGGAAAAAATATGTGAACCCATAGACTAATGACATCTCCAAGAGCTAATTGGAGTGAGGTGTCAGCCAACTGGAGTCCAATCAATGAGATGAGATTGGAGGTGTTGGTTACAGTTGCCCTGCCCTATAAAAAACACACACCAGTTCTGGGTTTGCTTTTCACAAGAAGCATTGCCTGATGTGAATGATGCCTCACACAAAAGAGCTCTCAGAAGACCTACGATTAAGAATTGTTGACTTGCATAAAGCTGCAAAGGGTTATAAAAGTATCTCCAAAAGCCTTGCTGTTCATCAGTCCACGGTAAGACAAATTGTCTATAAATGGAGAAAGTTCAGCACTGCTGCTACTCTCCCTAGGAGTGGCCGTCCTGTAAAGATGACTGTAAGAGCACAGCGCAGACTGCTCAATGAGGTGAAGAAGAATCCTAGAGTGTCAGCTAAAGACTTACAAAAGTCTCTGGCATATGCTAACATCCCTGTTAGCGAATCTACGATACGTAAAACACTAAACAAGAATGGATTTCATGGGAGGATACCACAGAGGAAGCCATTGCTGTCCAAAAAAAACATTGCTGCACGTTTACAGTTTTCACAAGAGCACCTGGATGTTCCACAGCAGTACTGGCAAAATATTCTGTGGACAGATGAAACCAAAGTTGAGTTGTTTGGAAGAAACACAACACTATGTGTGGAGAAAAAGAGGCACAGCACACCAACATCAAAACCTCATCCCAACTGTTAAGTATGGTGGTGGGGGCATCATGGTTTGGGGCTGCTTTGCTGCGTCAGGGCCTGGACGGATTGCTATCATCGAAGGAAAAATGAATTCCCAAGTGTATCAAGACATTTTGCAGGAGAACTTAAGGCCATCTGTCCACCATATAAAGCTCAACAGAAGATGGGTGTTGCAACAGGACAACGACCCAAAGCATAGAAGTAAATCAACAACAGAATGGCTTAAACAGAAGAAAATACGCCTTCTGGAGTGGCCCAGTCAGAGTCCTGACCTCAACCCGATTGAGATGCTGTGGCATGACCTCAAGAAAACGATTCACACCAGACATCCCAAGAATATTGCTGAACTGAAACAGTTCTGTAAAGAGGAATGGTCAAGAATTACTCCTGACCGTTGTGCACGTCTGATCTGCAACTACAGGAAACGTTTGGTTGAAGTTATTGCTGCCAAAGGAGGTTCAACCAGTTATTAAATCCAAGGGTTCACATACTTTTTCCACCTGCAGTGTGAATGTTTACATGGTGTGTGCAATAAAAACATGGTAACATTTTATTCTTTGTGTGTTATTAGTTTAAAGGGTTTCTGTCACCCCGCAAAACTCATATTTTTTTTTTTGGATAGTTAGATTGCTCATAGTGCGATATAGCAGAATATAATGCTCTTACTTACTTTCATGCGGCCGATTCTTTATAAAACGAACTTTTATAATATGTAAATGAGGGCTCTACCAGCAAGTAGGGCGTCTACTTGCTGGTAGCTGCTGCAGAAATCCGCCCCCTCGCCGTGTTGATTGACAGGGCCAGCCGTGATCTCCTCCTCCGGCCGGCCCTGTCAGTAATTCAAAAATCGCGCGCCTCGCGTCATTCGGCGCAGGCGCTCTGAGATGAGGAGGCTCGTATCCTCAGCACTCCCTCAGTGCGCCTGCGCCGATGACGTCTTCTCTTTCGGTGATGTCATCGGCGCAGGCGCACTGAGGGAGTGCTGAGGATACGAGCCTCCACATCTCAGAGCGCCTGCGCGGAATGACGCGAGGCGCGCGATTTTTGAATTACTGACAGGGCCGGCCGGAGGAGGAGATCACGGCTGGCCCTGTCAATCAACACGGCGAGGGGGCGGATTTCTGCAGCAGCTACCAGCAAGTAGACGCCCTACTTGCTGGTAGAGCCCTCATTTACATATTATAAAAGTTCGTTTTATAAAGAATCGGCCGCATGAAAGTAAGTAAGAGCATTATATTCTGCTATATCGCACTATGAGCAATCTAACTATCCAAAAAAAAAAAAATGAGTTTTGCAGGGTGACAGAAACCCTTTAAGCAGACTGTGATTGTCTATTGTTGTGACTTAGATGGAGATCAGATCACATTTTATGACCAATTTGTGCAGAAATCCATATCATTCCAAAGGGTTCACATACTTTTTCTTGCAACTGTATGCACCTGAGGCGTAAAAACCCAAGAGCAGAATATAAAATCAGTGATACAGTCTTAACTTCAGTATCTGAAGAAAGGGATTTAGGGGGTCATTACTTCAGAAGACTTAAAGGTAGGCAGACAATGTTATAGAGCAGCAAGAAATGCTATCAGAATGCTGGGGTGTATAGGGAGAGGAATTACCAGTAGAAAGAGGGAGGTGCTCATGCCGCTCTACAGAGCACTAGTGAGACCTCATCTGGAGTATTGTGCTCAGTACTGGAGACCATATCTCCAGAAGGATATTGATACTTTGGAGAGAGTTCAGAGAAGAGCTACTAAACTGGTACATGGATTGCAGGATAAAACTTACCAGGAAAGATTAAAGGACCTTAACATGTATAGCTTGGAAGAAAGACGAGACAGAGGGGATATGATAGAAACTTTTAAATACATAAAGGGAATCAACAAGGTAAAAGAGGAGAGAATATTTAAAAGAAGAATAACTACTACAAGAGGACATAGTTTTAAATTAGAGGGGCAAAGGTTTAAAAGTAATATAAGGAAGTATTACTTTACTGAGAGAGTAGTGGATGCATGGAATAGCCTTCCTGCAGAAGTGGTAGCTGCAAATACAGTGAAGGGGTTTAAGCATGCATGGGATAGGCATAAGGTCATCCTTCATATAAGATAGGGCCAGGGGCTATCCATAGTATTCAGTATATTGGGCAGACTAGATGGGCCAAATGGTTCTTATCTGCCGACACATTCTATGTTTCTATGTTTCTATATGTACAATTCTTTCAAACAAGCTACAAGGGCTTATTAAAAAATTACCCAAGCCTGGAAAACCCCTTTAAAGTGAGAGATAAGGGATATGAATGGTGTTCTGTTGGTTGAACCTCATCTGTTTTTGGTTTACTCATGATGTTGTGAATGTGTCTTTCTTGTTTTTCTCATGATCCTGCCCACTGCCACCGCTTCCTAATTAATAGTCCATAAGCACGTATAAAATATTTTTCAGAATAATTCATCCCTATACAAGGTGTAAACAAGTAGCTCCGATCAGGATTTGAACTACCTGCCAACAGCAGCCATATTTTAGCCCTTAGTGGTACTTTTATTAAAGAAGTGTCTTATCGCAATGTTGGCTGCAATTCAAATTTTTATCTGTTTTATAACCACTTTAAAGCAAAAAACAAAGCAATGTCAAATAAGTTTGTTCATATTGCAAATGTATTCACCATACTGTATATCCATGTGCTTTCTAGTGGTGTTTTTGGATATTTAATTTCTTTATGGTATACGTTAAGTGCAGATGATTGGGAAATATCCCAGTGTAAGTGCTGATCAGCCGCAACGTATTCCACTATACAACCTACACAAATATGGGAGATACACCAACACCCCATTAAAATCAAAATTTTATTGAAAAACCAGTCTTAAAACAATACACTAATCATAGTGGATAAACATACTCTTAATGGAGTTATTCACCCCCAGGGGTTTTTCAGGTAGGCCTCCCACAGGCGGGTCCAGATTCCTGCCGCTGGGCTCAAGCTCCTTCGCTCTCTGGCCATACATCTTGGGTCTTCCCAGGTCAACATCCAGTTTGACATGGGTCATGTGGCCGCTGCAGCCAATTACTGGCCACATGGGTGACGTGTACCTCATGCGTCATGTCACTGGGTCACGTGATGCATGGGATGCATGTCACAGCTGGAGCCAATAATTGGCTGTGGTGCTCATGTGATCCATGTCCAACCATATGCTGATGCTGGGAGACTAGAAATCTTTGACTGCGTTGGGGAGGGGATCAGCGAAGTATGATTCTCTCCACAGGTCGGGCCACATCCAGGGTCTGCCCAAAAAGCCCCTGGGGTTAAACAACTCCTTTAAAGGGATCCTGTCACCTGGATTTTGGGTATAGAGCTGAGGACATGGGCTGATAGATCGCCGCTAGCACATCCGCAATATCCATTCCCCATAGCTCTCTGTGCTTTTATTGTGTCTAAAAAACAATTTATATATATGCAAATGAACCTTAAATGAGTCCGATCTCCTCCCTGCTATCAGAGATGAGTCCAGCATTCTCTGACTCTCGGAGCCCAGCCACGCCCACTGTGAAGGAGCCAAGCACCGCCCCGCATGACGTCAGGGAGCAAGAAGGAGATTCAGAGGACGCGGGGCGGTGCTGGGCTCCTTCACAGAGGGCGTGGCTAGACTTCGAGAGTCAGAGAACGCTGGACTCATCTCTAATAGTTCATTTGCATATATATAAAATAGTTTTTTAAACACAATAAAAGCGCAGAGAGCTATGGGGAATGGATATTGCGGATGTGCTAGCGGCGATCTAGCAGCACGTGTCATCAGCTCTATACCCAAAATCCAGGTGACAGGTTCCCTTTAAATTGTTCTTGTAGTTTGGGGAAACATATCCCATAGTGACATATCAAAAGTTTTAGTGCTGAGACACTCGTCAATTACTAGAACGAGGAGAGAGAATAACTCGCATAGCGCACTCTCTCTCCTCGCTGCAGGAGAAGGAATCGTATGAACGTACTTTAGCGATCATCTTGAAGTGCAATACTGCTGCTGATTGCCCGATAAATGAGGAAACGCTCGATCATCGGGTAATCAAAATCTTTTGATATGTTAAAAAATTGTCGTTTGCAGGCGGCAAATCATGGTGTCTAATCACTGTACAGCATGGGGACGAGCAATGGCATAGCATGCTGTGGAGGAGATTGCTGCATATAATAGCTGCGGTCTCCTCCGCTAGCGAGCAGGCGATTGCGGGGAGGGAACACTTCACTCCTAACAATCGTCTGCCACATCGGGCTGTGTAATACAGCCTTATGGCACAAACTCCTGGGATCAGAAGATAAAGAGCCAAGACAACTGAAGGAACTGCTTACCAGCGTGTTTGTGTGTCCCCACAATCACACCAATCCCTGATGGTCACCTGTTAGCATCCAGAATATCTTGCGCATGCGCAGCCAGTATATAAGAGGAACTTCCGCCCCCGGGCCATGGTAACAGCTGTGCCACACATCACTATCGATTATGGGCCTGGCGACTGTTATAGTACAGTGTATAGGCTTGAATCCTATTTTCCGAACTGCAGAAATGAATGTTTAGCACAATGTGGTAACAAAGCATTATTAAAGGAATTGTCCAGGATTTTGATACTGATTACTTATCCTCAGGATAGATCACCAAGATTCCCGACATCCCCGCCAATCAGCTGTTTGAAGAGGCCGTGGTGCTCCAGTGAACGTTGTGGCCTCCTCATAGCATACCAAGCACAGCGCCATACATTGTATGGTGGCTGTGATTGGTATTGCATCTGAGCCCCATTCTTTTGAAAGGGAGTGAGTTGCACCTACTGTAGACCATGTGACTGATGAACGTGATGTCACTGGCCTAGAAGGGGGCCAGAGACCTGTGGTCTCTTGAAAACAGCTGATGAGCAGGGGTGCCTGGAGTCAGATATGGATGACCTATCCTGAGTATAGTTTATCAATATTAAAATCATGGATAATCTCTTTAAGATACATAAACATATCAGAATATGTTAAATAGGCACCAAGCTATTGTAGAAATACTGACATAATATCTGCCATTACCACCTCTTGGGGCAGGGCATTCCATAGTTTGATTATTCTAACTGTAAAGAATCCTTTCCCGTTTTGATGTCTAGATCGCCTTTCCTCTACACAATGAATGTCCCCTGGTCCTTTATACAATCCCGAAAAATTTGTCAAATCTTTGTATTGAATCCATATGTATTTATACCTATAAATTAGATCAACTCTAAGGTATATTTTCTCCAAAGAAAGCCTGATTATTCTTGAGAGACCTCCCATCCCATTTAATTACCTAGTCTTCTGTCTTCGAAACCTCTCCAGGTCCTATGTCCAAAACAGAATCCCATATTCCTGACCATCTGTGCAACAGAGAATCAGATCATTATGAACCCAACTGATGGCCATAAGGAGGGCTTTGTTGGCCCTCTTAGGCATCTGCCCACCAGGAAAATTCCCTGTAGGGTCTATGGCTAAACCGCCATTGACCTTGACAACGGGGAATCGGCAACTTTAAATGTGGGGAAAGAATGAGTGTATGCAACATTATTTTAGTGGGTTCATTTAACTAATTGCGAAAGTTTCATTTATTTTAATGCCTAGATTTTCCATAATATGTCCGCATCAAATTACAATGCTAAGCAGCTACTGGTGCTGGTGCTTTTACATCTTTACTTCAGGGTTCAGGTTTGGCTAATAGGGAATTTCTCTTTTTCACATGGGATGTTCCTAAGAAAAGTAAGTGAATGGATGAGTTTGCACCCTCTAAACCAGGGATCAGCAACCTTCAGCACTAAAGCTGCTGTGAAACTACAATTCCCATCATGCACTATTACTCGTCTGTTCTTTTAGCTCCCATGGAAGTAAAAGGAGAATTCTGGGAGTTGTAGTTTCAGAACATCTGAAATGCCAAAGGTTGCTGATCTCTGCTCTAAACCATAGGGGTGTAGTACTTTGGGGGAAGATGACTGAGCAGCACTTGGCTTTAAACATTGCTAAACAGGTCTCTTATTCTGGGTTATCCAGTTTGTTTCCATTTTTTTAAATAAAAAGCTTAGAGTAGTTTAAAAAATGAAAACTAACCACCCTCACCGATCTCCCACCACTGCCATTCCTTCATTTACCGATCCCTGATGCTCTTCACTTCCTGGTCCCGGATCAACTCAGGAAATGGCAGGAATCAGTGATTGTGAGTATAGTTTTTATTTTTTTGAACCCACTGAGCCATGTATAAAAAAAAAGTAATTCTCCTTTTGAGGGGTCTTGCGCAATCCCAGTAAATATACTGTATTCTGAAAACTTCCTGCTCTAAAATATGCTAGACATATGTCCTCAGTAGGATAGAAGGATGACTTCAGAGGGAGAAGACAGAAGTGGCTACGCAGTTTTTTGTGAAGCCTGTGTTACAGCAACACCTCTACTTCACATACTGGTTCTGGGTTTCTGTATCCCAGCAGTGCAGGCCCATCTCCTCCCTCCATAGTGCACATACAAACTAATCTTCACCAGCCAATAGCTGGCAACCCTTGGGTACTTAAGGCATCTTCTCCTGTGGGAAGGTGATTGAGCAATAGGTTATATAGCTTCATACATTCTTGCAAAGTTGTGCAGTTTCTGTTGTCTGCCATTGTACTGAATTTCTGCCTGTTTACTGGATTCTGATCCACACTGCCTGACCTGACCATTGCCTGGCCTCTGTATTCAGGGGTGGATTGGCCATAGACCTTACAGGGAAATTTCCTGGTGGGCCGATGCCCAGGAAGCCTTCTGAGCCCTCCTCATGACCGACCATAGGAAGTTTTTTGGGGATGTATTATGTACTGCTGGGCAGCATTTTGTGATGGACTGTGGTATTTGGCTCTGTTCGGGTGGTATAATGTGCCACAATATGGTATTGCTGGCACTGCTTTCCTTCAATTTAGACCCGAACTACAAAACAGGGCCACTATTAGTATTTTTTCCAGGACCACTTTAAGTTCCCAGTCCGCCTCTGTCTGTACTGACCATTTGACACCTGCCCTGACCTTTGACTGTTTATCATATAGCAGGTTCTCCACCTGCCCTGACCTCTGCCTGTTCCTGGCTACGATTTTGCCCAACCCCTTGATGCTCTTTACCAGTGTCTCTACTACTTCAGGACTTAGAGGACTGGTGGTTCCCCTGCAGAGAAGTCTATATCCCTGTACAGAGATTTAAAGGTGAATACCAGGGGACTTGCAGGATTACGCCCTTAGAAGTAGCCCAAAGTCAAATCTGTTAGTTGACATAGTGCTTCCAAACCCACTGCCATAACAGCCTGTGTGAATCTGTGAAGAAATATACCTACAAAAAGCTTCAAAAAATGGCTACAGTGATTTAGCTAGATCCTGAACCCCACTGTGATAGAGCAAGAAGGCTTCTCAACATAGGTTTTCAGCTTTACTGTTGTAAAATTTCCATTAATTTGCATGAACTTAATCCCAATTACCTCTGCCATGCCACCAGTATAGATGACAAAACAGTTCTTGCATCATCTCAGTTGGATCTCTTTGTGGTTATAGTTTTGTACTATTAGACTTGCTGTTTTCATGTTTGACAGCCAAGATGAGATAATGTTCATAAGAGATATAATTATTTCAGGCTGAAGAGATCTTTTTTTATTTTTTGAAGATTTTTTTTTCTATGGAACATGGCTGGAAAGAAAAATTAATCAGAGGAAAATTCATTTATTCCTTCCACATCACAGAGTTGACTAAATATGTGGGGGATGACTATTATATCGTGAATGCAAATTATACATTTCCCTGTGTGGTACCCCACTCAGGGGGTACACACCAACTGCACCCCACTGTCCTCTGAATAGCCAGAACTTTTAAGTTATTACATTACTCCACCGCATAAACTGTTTTACTTCAAGGGGTTATCCCATGACTAATGTAAAAAATCATCATATAGTACATGACAACATCTTTCTAACAAAGCTAGAACCAGCCCTGGACCTCACATGGATCCAGAGATCTCCCCATTCATTGCTCTGCTAGATTTATATGAAGGCTCAAGGGGAGTGTCCCTTCTGCTCCAGCTCAGAGGGTGTGTCCATGCTCTCCCTATCACAGCTCAGGGGGCGTGTCCATGCTCTCCCTATCACAGCTCAGGAGGCAGATGAAGGATGAAACTGAGCATGTGCGGCCATCTCAGTGAGCAGGTCAATGAAATAAGAAAAAACTAACTGCAGGTGGCGCTATACAGATACATTTTATTGAATAACTCAGGGGCTATGCTAAATTTTTAATTACATTTAATTACAAAAGAATTCATATCCAGGTGCTGGTTTAAAAACTGTAGAATATTTTTCGAGCTCTCTCTGCACAGATCACATAAAAACTTTACAATAGAAGTCAATGAGGTCGGCCATTGTGTCTATGGTCCATGGTGCCTGCTGTAAAGCATATTTCTAAATGCTGTTAACAATAGCTCAGGCAAGATGGCCGCCCTCATAATCATGTTCAGGAAAGAGAATTAAAGAAAAACCGCTACAATCAGAAAATAAAAACAGATTAGAGAAAGGGAAAATTAGTTACTATCTGGTTTTAACTGGCAGCCAATATTCTAGGTGACACATTCCCTTTAAATCCTTTTCCTATAGACAATGACAATTCAAGAAGAGTTTAAAGGGGTTGTGGCAATTCTAAAAATGATTCCTTATCTACAAGTTGGGGAATAACTAACTGATCAGTGGGGGTCTGACCGCTGATACACCCACCGATCCCGAGAATGGGAATCTCCTGTTTCCATCATGATGGAAGAGCAGGTCGAGAATGTACCCTGATCCGTCCATTCATGATCCATCAGGACGGGAACCCTGTTCTTTATTGCTGGGACCCCCACTGATCAGACACACGCCCTATCCTGAGCATTTGTAATAGGCGTGGGCCAATACTATGGTGGACTGCAGTAATTATGTCGATTCATTGGTTGCCAATCTAAACATGCATCTTCCATTAATTTGATCTCTGCAGATAAATATCACTGTGATATCATCTGATAGGTGTGAAAGGTAGGAGCTCATTTCAGTTGCGCCGTAAGTAAACGGGTAATTGTAAGCCGACAGGTTACAGCACGACCCGAGGAAGTGTAAAATGAGCGCTATCAGATTTAGCCGTAATTCGTCTGTAAATAAAACTTCAAAAGAGATAAGGAAATCGCGTCTAGTGCACTCAAGAAGAATAATGCGGTCTACATCCAAATGTTTATCTTACATAAAAGACAAGAGCCTTGTCATCTTTCTTCCTTCTCTTAATTGCATCAAAAGGCATAAAACAGTACAATACCTCTCTAATCTACAAGCACAAAGCTAAAGTGTTTGATGCCAAAATGAAACGTTCACAGAGGTAAATCGGTGTGTGCACAAAATGTAAGGGCTACTAGTCATCCGTTAAATGCTAGGAGATCCCGATAAAGCACATAATTGCTCTGAACTTTGACTTTATATTACATTACATCGGAGAAATCGGTTTTTTACATTGTTTTTTGTGATTATATACTGTATGTTTTAATCTGTCTCATTAAAGGGGTTGTCTCACTTATGCAAATAGCATTTATTGTGTAGAGAAAGCTAATACCAGGCACTTACTAATGTATTGTGATCGTCCATATTGCCTCCTTTGCTGGCTGGATTCATTTTTCCATCACATTAGACACTGCTCATTTCCATGGTAACGACCACCTTGCAATCCATCAGCGGTGTCCGCACTTCAGGTATAACCTCCATCCACCGCACAATAAGCTACTCTGAAACAGCCCTACTTGCGCATTGAGGACATCAACCAACTTCAATGCATGGTGTGGAAGCTGTAATCTTTGGAGGACACCGACCTGGCATCTTTCTAATGGTAACCAGGACTTGATTGATCCACATCGCAGAACTTGAGGCTCCCAGAGTCCCCAGTCACAATGTGGCAACAACCTTTACTTTGACAGTGGTGCTCTAATTACAATTTGGTGCTGCTGACCCTATGTGATA
Organism: Bufo bufo; assembly: GCF_905171765.1. Lineage (NCBI taxonomy): Eukaryota > Metazoa > Chordata > Amphibia > Anura > Bufonidae > Bufo > Bufo bufo. The sequence continues at coordinate 120,986,387 of NC_053398.1, read as the reverse complement.
TATTTTCTATTAGCCCGTGGTACCATTATCTTGGTACTTGTATACTGGAATAGCTCCTTGGCTTCATGTAACCTTAATGGCTGGCAGGATTTGCCGTACCGTAATAAAGTGGGTATCAGCAAATGTTTGGTTTGCAATATAATGTTTCCAGTGTCCACCAGCGGGTGAGGTGTAGTGTTACAGCCAGCAGAGTGACCAGCAACCATTGCTATTCAGACTTTGCTGCAGGTGAAGGACTACGGCTCAGACACTCATTACTTTAGATCACATCTAGGCCTGGCCCCCAGTGATGGCCAGTTCGCAGTGTTCGCCAACGAACACATGCGGGCTGCCATCTTTATTAAGGTTAGACTCACCCTTCCGGCGATGCACAGGTAAGCCCTTACCTGTGCCGCGAGCCAGTCTGAAATCAAATGCGGTCACCCGGAGCAGGCGGACACTGAGAACTGGCCATCACTCCTGGCCACCTTGAAGATTGCATAACACAGTGGACACCTACAGTCACAAGTGCCAGCTTACAGCTGTAAGCCAGAAGTTTAGGAGACAGACATCATCAAGATTTACATAATGCAGCTCCCTTTGCTTTTGATGTTTATGTTTGATAAGTACCGGTATATCCTTTTAGCTACACTTGTATGTACATTTACTGGTCTCTTAATGATTATCTGTCCCCTGATGAACCAGTAATACTGGGGAAGTATCTGGGATGCTACAACCAGCTTTTTGCTACATATCTGATTAATTGTGTACCTCATACTTTGATTCATTGTTATGTAGCCTACCAATTGTATACCAGCCATGTCCCAAATATACTTTAAATGCACAGCGGTTCAGTCTAGTATTGAGATTTTTAACCTTTTACAGTTTGGCAAATGCACCGTGTGAAGTTTTAGTTGGGTACCCCACTATCTATCCCCTATCCTGCCTTTGTAGGGTATAGTAAGGTACAGGATCCTGGAAATTTTGGGGGTGCTTACACCCATCAGAATCAGTGTATGAGGATAGAGAACCCTTCCCTATCATTCGTTTAAACCTTGAGGCCACCTGTCTCACCTCGCTAGTCATCGGTAGTCACATGGATTTTGACTAAACCCATAGTAACCAATTACGCTTATATGTAGTTTATGTCCATGATTGTTTGGAATATTGAATATTTTATGTATCAATTAAAAGTTATGTTGTAGGTTGTCTCTCTATGATAGTAATTTTGTGATAGGTCTAACAGCATGTTTGGTTCAGTGATAGGACAATAACATAGTTGTCACAAAGTCAGTTATGACCTTCTCTCTTTAGAACATCTTCATGGATCCTCATCGTAGTCTTGGCTGGGGAACTGTAACCTGATATAATCTCAGTCATTGAAGACTCCTTAAAACTTTGAAACCTTCTTAAGAATAATGGAGGACAGCTGATAACACAATCTGAAAGGCACATAACTTTGCCCTTGAAATAGGCATTTCTCTCTCACCAGCTCTACTTCGAGTATCTAAGTTGTCAAACATTTGAAGACATCTCTCAGCAAGATGACTGTATTTGTTCTATCTAATATGTCATGTAGCATTTTACACATATTGAGCAAGTCACCATGATGAATGGCGGACTATCTTCATGCAATTGTGTAGAGAGAAAAAAAATGATACGTCTACTAAAGCTGCTCGTTATTATTATTTTTTAAGTGGACCCTCCATATTCATTAACAATTTAATGTCTATGGAGGCTGACAGTCCCCCAACAGAAGTTGGTTCCACAAGTGCGATTTTCTCCTTTCCAACCTGTCTATTTTCTTTGGAGATGACCAGCACCAGAGCTGTCTGTCATCTGTTCATCCCTCATGTTCTACTTAAATAACAGTCATCATTAAGATTTACATACACATTAGATGTGCATCTGCCAAACCTGCCAAGTTAAGGAGGACTGGACAACCATGTAATGTGTATGTGGGCCTCCAAGATGGTAGATCACAGGAGAGAAGAAATAGGCAGTTGGTCTTCAATATGCCAAATCTTATTTTTCTCCCTTGCTCTTGAGAATACCGTATTTTTCACCCCATAAGATGCAAAAAGAGGGGGAAAATGCCCCTGCATCTTATGGGGTGAATACTAATGAGCGCTTCCATTATGGAAGCGCTCATTAGTACCGGAGGACCAGGAAGCGGTGAAGGCTCTGTACTCACCACTTCCTGGTCCTCGGCTTTCGGCTGTGAAGGCTGCGCACAGCGTGAGGGCGCTCTGTGACTTCGCGCTGTGCGCGCCAGTTCACAGCACAGTCGACAGCAGGAGGAAGAGGATCGCGATGTAGCAGAAGATCGGTGGCGTCCAGGAGCAGGAGAGGTAAGTGTTTTTCTATTTTATAAAACATGAGGCTGCTGGGGGCATAATGGGGGCTGAGAGGCATAATGGGGGCTGAGAGGCATAATGGCTGATAATGGCGGCTGAGAGGCATAATGGGGGCTGAGGCATAATGGCTGATATGAGGGCTGATGAGAAGCATGGGGCTCTTATCAGAGGTCTGATTGGGGGTCATTTACATTGGGTCTGAGCTGAGGTGTGATTGGGGGTCTGATTTGAGGTCTTATTAACATTGGGGGTCTGATTGGGGCTATCAGCTGAGGTCTGATTAACATTGGTGGTCTGACCTGAGGTGTAATGAAAAATATTTTTTTCTTAATGTCCTCCTCTAAAACCTAGGTGCGTCTTATGGGGCGAAAAATACGGTATATAGATGCTTGGCCAAGTGTTCAGCTATCTATTGTACATGGCTAGCCTTAGTTAGTTAGTAGTTAGTTGACTTTGGAGCAAATCATGAAGGCTTATGTCTTATGCATTTATTAATCTATAACCTAAGGAACAAGACTTTAGATAAACTCAATTCAAAGCATTGGAATTGTTTCATGTGCATCTACCTGTTATGATTTCTATGGGATAGCCCCACCTTGCAGACCCAAAAAAGTTTGAGGCTCCAGGTAAAAGTCAGGAAATAGCCATATGGGGTGCAATATGTAATAATGTAATAATTGTATACTTTTGGTCATTATGGACATGACTATATCAATTATGCATACTATTTATGTTTATTTTACATCATAAACCCATTATTAAAACATTTTTACGGCAGAAACTGTTTTTGTGTTTTTCTATTCATTTTCTTTTTATAAATTGTAAACATTTTATTTGACTTTTCCTACAGTTTTTTTCAGTTTCACTATGGGACTTGAACACTGTTGGACTTGGTTACTTCTCTATTGCAATATTACAATGACAAGCATCCTATTAAACCTTACTTCTGGCAGGACTGAAAAGGCGTTTATATATGACAGAACTGAGGGCCATTGTTAGGCCATTGGTTGCCATAGTAACCATTAACATTCGCATTGCAGGGGGCCAATGGAGTGACAGTTTGAGCCACTTAGATGCCACAGTTGCTATTGACAGCAACATCTAAAGAATTAAACTACCCAGATCACATGTCTGATCCCATCATTTGCCGGAGGATCATGCTACTGATCTCTGCAGCTGCAAGATCACCAAGATGAAAACATATGTCATGGTGTGGAAACTAGCATGGTGGTAAGTTAACTTTAGCTACTAGCCTTTCATAAACCAGGTAATATACATTGCAGTACCTTGTGTTGGTTCTGATGTATCTCTCTGGTTTGGTTCTGACCTCCTACTGTCTAACTACTCTGTTACCCCACTAGCTTTAGGCTCTTGCACTTAGTCAAGTTAGGGACCATCGCCAAGTTGGGGGCCACCATTTAGGGTGGATCGTCCAAGTGTGTATTGGCAGTATAAGGATGCAGAGCAGGGCTGCACTGTTCCCCACTGTACATGACAATATCATGTTGGAACATAGTATAGGACAGGTATGGCCAAGGCTCTCCAGCTGTTGCAAAACTACAACTCCCATCATGCCCAGACTGCCAGCAGCTATCAGCTTACAGCAGGGCATTGTGGGAGTTGTAGTTTTACAACAGCTGGAGAGCCGCAGGTTGGCCATGCCTGGTATAGGGCATGTCTAATAAGCCCGCTTGTTACTTCCATGGCAGGGACCGGTAGGTCACCATACCAGGTAGTAAGTCATTGGCTAATCCCGCTGAAGTCAACAGATCTATTGTGTATGTCTAGCTTTCTGTATGCCCTAGCTGTCATTATATTAGGCACACATACAGGTCTTGGCTATAGGGGTGCACAGATAGAAGTCACAACTGGACTCTAGTACCAGAGGAAGGTCAAAAGGGTCCTCTGTGACTTTAGAAGACACCTGTGTTATAAATGATACAGGTCAGGTGGTGGTCCCGTCACAGATTTTGCATTGCAGCCCAACTTAACGTCTCTGTGTAGGGTATGAATTTTACCCTATTCTATATAAAACTCAGCTTATATTTCCACTAGCGGTGCATACATTTTTCTCATACATCTAGCAGTATATCCCATTCCACCTTGTAAAAATACAGACTTTACAAGTGTTTCATTGAGCTTTCATAATATTCCTTTAAATTCTTTATAAGGAAGAAATAGGATATCAATAAACGTGTATTAATCCTGGCAATAACTGCACCAGATATATTCTTTAAGCGCAGACATGGACTTTTCTGCTATTACTTTGATTTGAAACTAATTGCCAGGGTGGTCGATCCAACAATTTTTTTTTTCTATAAAAGATAAAAATGCATATATATGTGGTTTCCTGTACAACAGACCTACACCTTAATCTAATATAGAGCCGTTGTTAAAGTCACTGGGAGGTGCAGTGGAAAAGCAATTTAGAATTTGTTAAGACGAGAAGAATGTAGAAATAAAATCTCAGCCCACTCCGTGGAGGGGAAATATCACCTTGATTATTCTTGTCATCTCATAGGATTGGGTTTATGGGCTTTAAGTGCAAAATATTTCAATGAGTCGGAAGCAAAAAAAAAAAAAACTACAGACGAGAGACTTGCCAAAGGACTGACGACCACAACACAGGATCCTGTACATTAAAGCAGGTGACATCTCCTTCTAGGAAAACTTCCTATCCAAAAGTTTTGTTATTTTAGCTTCTGGATTCTGAGAAAACTTTGTGGGGCATCAACTGTGGGTAAAGCTGAAGTTGTTGGTTTAAGGCTCAAACATAAAGGAAGGTTAGATGAAAACAAAAGATCTGTGGATGTCACGTAATCCAGACAAGTCCATTCAAACAGTAGGAAGTGAAGAGACATCTGACGCGGTTGGGACAAGCGTAATTTTTTTATGTTGCAGCGAGGCATTAATGTTACCAGTGGTTTATGCCTCTGAGGGTAATCATTGATCAGTGGATTTATTTTTTTTTAATTATTTTTTTTTTATTAAGAATCAGACAATTATTGTACATACAGTACAGACCAAAAGTTTGGACACACCATCTCATTCAAAGAGTTCTCTTTATTTTCATGACTATGAAGGCATCAAAACTATGAATTAACACATGTGAAATTATATACATAACAAACAAGTGTGAAACAACTGAAAATATGTCATATTCTAGGTTCTTCAAAGTAGCCACCTTTTGCTTTGATTACTGCTTTGCACACTCTTGGCATTCTCTTGATGAGCTTCAAGAGGTAGTCCCCTGAAATGGTCTTCCAACAGTCTTGAAGGAGTTCCCAGAGATGCTTAGCACTTGTTGGCCCTTTTGCCTTCACTCTGCGGTCCAGCTCACCCCAAACCATCTTGATTGGGTTCAGGTCCGGTGACTGTGGAGGCCAGGTCATCTGGCGCAGCACCCCATCACTCTCCTTCATGGTCAAATAGCCCTTACTTTCAAAGTTTTCCCAATTTTTCGGCTGACTGACTGACCTTCATTTCTTAAAGTAATGATGGCCACTCGTTTTTCTTTACTTAGCTGCTTTTTTCTTGCCATAATACAAATTCTAACAGTCTATTCAGTAGGACTATCAGCTGTGTATCCACCTGACTTCTCCTCAACGCAACTGATGGTCCCAACCCCATTTATAAGGCAAGAAATCCCACTTATTAAACCTGACAGGGCACACCTGTGAAGTGAAAACCATTTCAGGGGACTACCTCTTGAAGCTCATCAAGAGAATGCCAAGAGTGTGCAAAGCAGTAATCAAAGCAAAAGGTGGCTACTTTGAAGAACCTAGAATATGACATATTTTCAATTGTTTCACACTTGTTTGTTTTGTATATAATTCCACATGTGTTAATTCATAGTTTTGATGCCTTCAGTGTGAATCTACAATTTTCATAGTCATGAAAATAAAGAAAACTCTTTGAATGAGAAGGTGTGTCCAAACTTTTGGTCTGTACTGTACATATTCATATCACCATCATTATTACTTTTCTTCATTTTTAAACCCACCCATAATCCTCTCCCTCCCACCCTTCCCTTAGCGATGCGTCTCTCTAAATGAGGAGTTAAGGCGGGAAGACTAACATTTCCAAGCACCCCATATCTTACACCATTTTTCCTCTATATTTCTTTATTTATACAGAACCTTCTCGTATCTCTTGATCTTATTGACCAAGTTTAGCCATGTAGTTACATTTGGTGTATTCCGTGAGAACCAGGCCCGTGTAATCAAAAGTCTTGCCAAAAACATTACTTTTATCAAAAGAGTCTTTTTAACTTTATGGCAGTTTACCTTAGAGAGATCACCCAATATCCAGCTTTCAACCATAATTTAAATTTTTCAGTAATAACCGTGTCAATTGCTCCCCAATACTCTTTTAGGTCTGTACAAAACCAGAACTCAAACCACATTTATTGAGCCATAATGGCGTAACATAAACTCTATGTAAAATATTAAATTGAACCAAAACGTGATTAAAATTATGAGACACTAATCTTAAATTAGACAATATATTTTCCCAATCATCTAGTTGTATCATTGGACAATAAGCTTCCCAAGCTTTTTGACCTGGTGAGGTTATATTATTACATAGTGCTTTCACTAATAATTTATAAAGTTGGGCTATCTTAACATTGTGACCTAAATCCCCCATTAATCCATTTAAAGGTGTAGAAATATCTATATCTAGCAAAGATTTTTCTTCAAAACTAGAAAGTGCCGAACGAAGCTGAAAGTACCTAAACCATGATAAATTAATTATATTCTCTTTTTGTGCTAAGCCCAAAAACTGAAGTATAACTCCTTCCCTCACCACCTGTGCAAGATAAAAAATATTATTTGTTTGCCAATACTGATCTCCCACTAATTCATCTAAAACCTGTAGGTGGTTATTATGCCAAAGGGGTGTACAACATAAGAATCCCTTTATTCGCAACCATCCTCTGATGGTGCGACAAGACTTATTAAAAATAATTCTCTCAATTAATTAAAAAAAAATTATCCTCAACCCATATTGGGGAAATCCTAAGAATGCTCGGCCGAACACCAGTTCGGCTCGAGCATCGCTATGCTCGGCTCCTCTCTTGATTGAAAAAGACTTGCCGAAGGATCTGCGCTGAGCATGGTGACGTCCTGCGTGCTCTCAGTGTGATAATGTGGTGACATCACCATGTGATCTCGCTGGGAGCGCCTGGTGACATCATCACGCTCAGTGCAGGTCCTTCGGCAGGTCTTTTCCAATCAAGAGGGAGCGGACTGCCTCTGTACGAGCAAGTGGATGAGGTGAGTGATTTCTTTTGTTTTAAACCCAAAAGGCCATATTGCACTAGCGTATTACCATTTTTAGCGGCCGTTAGACTGGTGCACTTCTGTCTAAGCAGCCGTTAAAAATGGTCCGATTGATAGGGTGAATGGGGTTTTAACATAGCGATTCGTGCCGAATTCATTTGTAGCAAATCACATCTCTTGTCAAACTTCAGCGAAGCTGCCGAATCGAATTTTTCAAAACTTCATTCATCTCTAATTACAAGGTATATTCATTCTGACAAGGTGTTTGCTTCATAATGCAGCCCCTTCTACTTTTCAAAGACACATTCACAGAAAGATAAATGAAATAAAACAAATTCATTTCCAGAACAAATCATAAACTATATGGTCATAGTGTATGAAAGAACACAAGAACTTGGACAGATAAATCTCCATGCTGTAATATGATGAGCTAAGCTCCTTGGTCTCCAAGGTACCAGTCAAAATACAACACATTCTGCAGATACAGAGAAGAGCCACTTAGACGAACCAAGTGTTAATCCTGACTTAAAGTGGACTTTCCCATCTTGACTACTAAAGGGAGATTCCGAGTTATTCCGAACAAGACTGTATGTATTTTGCAGTCCGCAAAACACGGATCCGCAAAAAAAAACGGATGACATCTGTGTGACATCCGTGTTACATCCGTTTTTTTGTGGATCCATTGTAACAATGCCTGTCCTTATCCGCAAAACGGACAAGAATAGGACATGTTCTAATTTTTTGCGGAACGGACTTGCGAACATACAGAAACGGAATGCACACTGAGTCATTTCTGTTTTTTTTTTTGCAGTCCCTTTGAGATGAATGGTTTCGCAAACAGGCCGCAAAAAAAATGGAACAGACACGTACAAAAAATATGTTTGTGTGCATGAGCCCTAAATGTGGTAAAAGAGTATTTATGAGCATCTATATTCTTATGGCTCTATGTTGTGCCATTCCTTTTATTATTTCTGCTAGAAGGTAGTAATGGATTGGCAGCAGTCTACAATGAAGGTCCACCTGGGTTTTACCCGTTGGGGGTGTGTCCCTGCACAATCTATCACTGGCAGCACTGATTGGATAGTGACAGACTGTGCACGGACAGACACACCTTCTCGTAACACCCAGCTGGACCTTCATTGCAAACTGCTAGTAACTTCTAGTAGGAATAATAAAGGAAATATACAACATAGAAGCATAAAAATTGAGGCTCCAGATTCGTTATTACATGGGGAATGCAAGTAGTTAGAGGGAATAGGACTGTTCCCTCTAAATTCTGTGTTCTCTGGAGCTGAAAGAGTTAAAAATTCCATATTCTGCAGCAGGTAAGGGTGGGTTCACACTAGCGTTAGGGATTCCGTTATGGCTTTCCGTTATAACATGGTTGAAGGACGGATCCGTTCTTCTTCCCATAGACTTGCATTATGACGGAATGCAAAACGGAAGCCTTTAAAAGGCATTCCGTTTGCTTTCTGTCCTAATAGAAGTCTATGGGAATCAAGACGGATCCGTCTGGGTCCCGTTATGCAAGATGGAAAACAAAGTCCTGTCGGCAGAACTTTGTTTTCCGTCTTGCATAACAGGACCCAGACAGATCCGTTATGCTTTCCCATAGACTTCTATTATGACGGAAAGCAAACGGAAGGACTTTTAAAGGCTTCCGTTTTGCATTCTGACTGGGCATTCCGTTATTTTTCGTTATAACCATGTTATAACGGAAAGCCGCCATAACGGAATCCCTAGCGCTAGTGTGAACCCACCCTAAAGCTGTTATGTGACCTTGTAATCCTTGCTAGTATGTTGCTTTAACCATCCTCCTTTTCAGAGCGCACAGCTCAGACAGAACACTGAGCTCAGACTTTCATGTGTAAGGATTCGAACTGAGTGATACGAAATGCATAGACACTGCTTGTCCTTGCTGTATGGTTGTTATCCTTTTTGCTAGATTTTTGCTGGATTCTTCTTTGTTTTTTTGTTGCTGTTTTTTGCCATTATATTTGCCATATTCAGGCAATTCCATGCTTCCTAAATTGCAAACAGGTGAGCTACATTTTTTCTTTTTTTTTTTGGTTGTACAAGGTTAGTAAAATATGGCTGCTTTCTCCAAAAAACAGCGCCCCATCTGTTGACAGATTGTGTGTTGTATTGCAGCTCCTTTCACTTTAATGGAGCTGATCTGCAGTACCATACACAGTTCATGGACAGGTGCTGATGCAGGAATTACACAGCCATGTTTTTCTAATCTTGTACAACAGTCTTGTATGAAACTGCATTAATAGTCGGACTGGAGCTCCTAGGATCCACCACAGGAAATTGTTCTAGGACCCACCATTCATTTTAAACCCCTTGGTGTAAATTTAATGTACACATATTTCATCTGAGGTGTATATTTCCCTCAGAACGTCACTGTGATCACACAGGTACAGGAGATGATCTTCTCACGGCCACAATAAGCTGTTGTTCAAGTAGTGCACAGATGTGCCAGATCCACCAGAGCAAGAGGCACTCTTACAAAAAAGCTCTTGACTGCAGCCAGTGGAGGGAGTAGTCCAACCATTTCAAACATGGGTCTCTGATGCAGTGGTGGGTTGGGCTAATCCTGTCAAAGAAAGGTCCTCTGGTGCTTTGGTGAGCTAGTCCAACTATGTCAAAGATAGGTCCTCTGGTGCTTTGGTAGAGTAGTCTAACCATGTTAAAGACAGGTCCTCTGGTGGGCTAGTCTAACAATGTCAAAGAGAGGTCCTCTGGCCATCTGATGGGCTAGTTCAACTATTTTAAAGATAGGTCCTCTGGTGTTCTGATCCAAACGGATCCGTTCTGACACACAATATAAGTCAATGGGGACGGATCCGTTTTCTATGACACAATCTGGCACAATAGAAAACGGATCCATCCTCCTTTGACTTTCAATGGTGTTCAAAACGGATCCCTCTTGGCTATGTTAAAGACAATACAAACAGATCCGTTCTGAACGGATGCAGAGGTTTGTATTATCTGAACGGATCCATCTGGGCAGATCCATGACGGATCTGCACCAAATGCGACTGTGAAAGTAGCCTAAAGGAGGGCATCATACACAGCCTTTAAAAATTATGATTGATGGCCTGCTGGTGACCCTCAAAAACATTAGGAGCAAGGGCCTGCTGGTGACCCTCTAAAATATTAGGGGCGAGGGCCTGCTGCTGATCTGACCATCTAAAACATTAGGGACGAGGGCCTGCTGCTGATCTGACCATCTTAAACATAAGGGGCGAGGGCCTGCTGCTGATCTGACCATCTAAAACATTATGGGCGAGGGCCTGTTGGTGACCCTCCAAAACATTAGGGGTGAGGGTCTGCTGCTGAGCTGACCCTCTAAAACATTAGGAGTGAGGGCAGCCTAATAAGCATGTTGATATGATGGAGGAGGAGAAGAAAAGGAAGATTGAACCATATACCCTTTTTTGTGGTGGAAAGGGTGCATGGGAATACAGTGTATTCAATACACCATAAAAGCCACATTTAAAGTGCCTTTATTTTCAGCCGCTTTCCTCTGGTGGAGTAGAGAAGTCAGGGCCAAACCAGGCCTTGTTCATTTTGATAAGAGTAAACCTGTCAGCATTTTCAGTTGACAGGCAGATGTGCTTATTAGTTATTATGCCTCCAGCAGCACTAAATATCCGATCTGACAAAACACTGGCTACAGGGCAGGTCAGCACCTCCAAGGTGTAGAGCGCCAGTTTGTGTCACGTGTCCAGCTTGGATACCCAATAGTTGTAAGGCACAGAGGGATCACTGAGGACGCTGACACGGTCTGCTACGTATTCCTTCACCATCTTCCAAAACTTTTCTCTCCTTGTTACACTAGGCCGCGCATCAGGGTGAGGGTGCTGGTGGGGTGTCATGAAACTGTCCCAGGCCTTGGAGAGTGTTGCTCTGCCTCTGTTGGAACTGCTGTGTGTTCCTCTCGTCTCCCCTCCTCGGTTGCCCAAGGAACTACGTACTCTGCTGCCAGCGTTGTCAGCTGGAAATTTTTGGAGCAATTTTTCCACAAGGATCTTCTGGTATTGCACCATTTTGCTCATCCTCTCCACCACAGGAATGAGAGATGAGAAGTTTTCCTTGTAGCGGGGGTCGAGAAAGGTGAACAACCAGTAATCGGTGTTGTCCAAAATGCATATAACGCGAGGGTCACCGGAAAGGCAGCATAACATAAAGTCAGCCATGTGTGCCAGAGTCCCAACAGAAAAGACTTCTCTGTGCTCATCAGGAGGAGGACTCTTAATCTCCTCATCCTCTTCCTCCTCTTCGGCCCATCCATGCTGAACAGATGGAATAAACCTGCTATAGGTACTACCCTCTGTAGCAGAGGCAACCATCTCCTGCTCATCCTCCTCATCCAATTCTCGCTGAGAAGACGAACTGAGAGTGGTCTGGCTATCACCCTGTGTATTGTCCCCATTTCCACCTCTTCCACATGCAAAGCGTCCGTCTTCATTGTGAGCAGCGAGCGTTTCAGTAGACACAGAAGTGGGTTGGTTACACTGATAATAGCAGCATCGCCGCTCACCATCTGTGTTGATTCCTCAAAGTTGCTTAAAACCTCACAGAGGTCAGACATCATGCCCACTCGTCGCTTGTGAAGAGCGGAAGCTGAATGGAAAGGCGACGACCATGTTGCAGCTGGTATTCCACTACTGCCCTCTGCTGCTCACAAAGCCTGGTGAACATGTGGAACGTGGAGTTCCAGCGCGTACTCATGTCGCATAACAGTCGGTGAGCTGGCAATTGCAAGCGCTGCTGCAGCGTTGCCAGACCGGCAGCAGCTGTAGATGACTTTCGGAAATGGGTACACACGTGGTGCACCTTCACCAGTAGCTCAGGCAAATTGGGGTAGGTTTTGAGAAACCACTGAACCACTAAGTTGAACACGTGGGCTAGGCATGGTATGTGTGTGAGCTTGCCGAGCTCCAAAGCCGCCACCAAGTTACGGCCATTATCAGACACAACCATGCCTGGTTGTAAGTTGAGTGGCGAGTGCCACAGCTCAGTATGGTCCCTTATACCCTGCCACAGCTCTGCGGCGGTGTGCTGTTTGTCACCTAAGCAAATTAGTTTCAGCACAGCCTGTTGCCCCTTCCCCACTGCTTCCAGCTACTGACTGATGGCTGGCTGGTGCTGCAAGATGAGAATTTAGAGGTGGAAATGGAGAAGGAGGTGGAGGAGGAGAAGGGGGGTTGCAGACACTAATGTAGGTGGTGGGGGAAATCCTGATGGAAGTAGGGCCTGCAGTCCTTGGCATCAGTAGCACCTGTGCCATCCCAGGGTATGACTCGCTCCCGGCCTCCACAGCGTTCACCCAGTGTGCTGCCAGGGAAATGTAGAGTCCCTGGCCAAAAGCACTTGTCCATGTGTCAGATGTTAAGTGGACCTTCCCAATAACAGCGTTGGTCAGGGCACGGGGACACATGCTGGTGTAAGGCGGGGATGACACACCGAAAATAAGGGACTAACGAGGGACGGCTGCCGCCATCAGGCAGCGGAAAGCCTCAGTGTCCACAAGCCTAAATGGCAACATTTCCAGGGCCAGCAATTTTTAAAAGTGCGCATTTAGTGCTATGGCCTGTGGGTGAGTGGCTGGGTATTTGCGCCTCCGTTCAAAGGCCTGGGGTATGGACATCTGTACGCTGCGCTGGGACACAGAAGTGGATGTGCTAGCTGATGCTGCTTGCGAAGGTCCAGGTGCAGGATGGGAGCCGGTGTCTTGGACAGGGGATTGCCCAGCACGTAACACAAGGGAAGAGGAGGCAGTGGTGTGACCCGCAGACACTGATTGTGGACCCAGGGTTTTGGCCCACCTATTAGGGTGCTTTGATGCCATATGTCGGATCATGCTGGTGGTGGTGAGGTTGCTAGTGTTCACACCCCTGCTCATTTTGGTACGGCACAGGTTGCAAATGACAATTCTTTTATTGTCCACACTTTCCTCAAAAAAACGCCCGACTGCGGAACACCCACCCCTTGGCTTGACACCTTCCTAGGTTGGGTCAGTGATTTAATCGTCCACCACCTCCTCTTCCACTTCCTCACTCTGGTCATCCTCCTGACTTGTTGACCTAACAAGAACCTCACTTATTGACAACTGTGTCTCATCCTCATCATCAACCTTTTGAAACACTAATTGCCGTTGTCTTATTGGCAACTGTGTCTCATCATCATCATCCACCTTGTGAAACACTAATTGCCATTCCCCACCGTCATCTTCTTCTGACTGTGGATGCTCAAGAGTTTGGGAATCAGTGCACAAGATCTCCTCATGTCCCTCTTTAAGCGGGCTTGGCGAGAGGCACAAATTAAGGAATGGCGATGAAAAGAGCTCCTCGGAATATCCGAGTGTGGGATCACTTGTTTGCCAAGACTCTCCATGGTGGAAGGAAGGAGGATCAGGGTGAGGATTCTGTTGACCAGACTCTTGGCTACTGAGACTGGACTTTGTGGAAGACAGGGTGGTGCTTAACCGACTGGAAGCATTATCTGCTGCAATTCAAACGACCACCTGGTCGCACTGGTGTGATTTGGAGAGTGGTGTCCTGCGCCGCCCTGCAAACTGGGACACTAGGTATTGTGGATGAGTGTGTTTCTTGTGCTCTTGCAGCAGGCACAGTTTGACCGTGCCCAGGGCCACGGCTTCTGCGTGCACCATCAGCAGCACGGCCACTTCCCCGTCCCTTACTGCTCGCCTTGAGCATATTAAATGGTATATATGCTTGCAAGTATGTCACACGTACAGTAGTGTAGGTTTTGTAAGTGTATGCGCAAATTAATTACACTGAATGTCACTGATATTTAGGATGCACAAACGTTATACAGGAGATGTAGAGCAGGTAATGTCGCTGTCACCAGCGGCTAACGTTATAAAGGAGATGTAGCGCAGGCAATGTAGCTCCTTCTGCTCCAGCTCTCCCTGACTAAGGGCTTGTTCACACGACCGTATGGCTTTTTTAGTGCATTGCGGGCTGTTTTTAACTGATCCATTTTTTCCGTTTTTGTTTCAGTAGTGTTTCCGGTTCTGTTCCGTTTTTCCGTTCTGTTTTTCCATATGGGATATACAGTATACAGTAATTACATAGAAAAAATTGGGCTGGGCATAAAATTTTCAATAGATGGTTCCGCAAAAACGGAACGGATACGGAAGACATACGGAGTACATTCTGTATGTGTTCCATTTTTTTTGCTGACCCATTGACTTGAATGGAGCCACGGAACGTGATTTGTGGCCAATAATAGGACATGTTCTATCTTTCAACGAAATGGAAACACGGAAATATGGAAACGGAATGCATACTGAGTACATTCAGGTTTTTTTGCGGAACCATTATATACAGATTGTATACAGATCGTATACGGAACGCAAAAAACGTTTGTGTGATAGAGCCCTAAGACTGAGCCGAACCACACGTCATCGGGTGCTATATAGCACCCGATGACGCGTTCCGGACAGCCAATCACTGTGATGCCAGTAACCAACATGGCTACGGCATTACAGTGAGTGCCAGAACGTCCCAGCGCGTTTATTGGCTGCGTAGCAGCCAACAAACGTGCAAGGAGGAGACTCGAGCATCGCGCTCCAGCACACGCGATGCTCGAGTCAAAATGGAGTTTGGCCGAACATGCTCGCCCAACACTAGTCTTTATTAAAAATGTGCAACAGTTTTTCACGGTTTGCAACCAGACCTTCAATATCTCCTCCACTCTTATCCTCCTAGCAGTCAGGATTCCTATCTCCTTCTCCTCCCCTTCACTCTGTTTTTCTCCTATACCCCCCCTTTCTAAACTAGAGTCCTAGGTTTTACTAGGGAGACTCTACATCTGGATGTAGCTGCTAGACTGTCATTTACTATTTGTAGAGCTGTCACTGCTCTGTTTGTCAACATCTCCGACTGAGATATATATATATATATATATGTAGCCACTACTCTGTCCACTATTGTACTACATTTCATCTGTTGTCGATGTTCCCACTGTAAAATATATTTTCACTCTGTGAGATGCATGATGTCTATATCCTTGAATACTACGGTTTATGGTTTGTTTTCTTTCTTTTTTAAAAATTCAATAAAAAGAATTTTAAAAGAAAAAACTGAGCAGTTTTTTCATCTACAGCTTTCCCTTTAAAGGGGTTGCCCCATCTTTTGATGTCTGCTTAATTGTGTAGTTTTTGACACAAGTATCAACTTACACAATATAAGTCATTACCGATTCATCCTCCCTTCTTATATATTTGACATTCTTTTTTAACATTGTTTACAGCCGGTTGTTATTGGTTACGGCCACCCCAGCGACATCGAAGCATTGGCCGCGCTTGCGCGCTATCCTCTTCTTTTTTTTCTACGCAGCCCGACCTGACTTTCGGGCTTGCACATTTTTCGCGCATGCGCGTTGGATTCCTGTCGTCCGTCCTGAACCTGCTGTCAGTCATAAGAAATCTAAACGCCCCCTGACTGAGCAGTTTAGCGAACATGAGAGAGCAGCCACGGCATGGAAAAGAGAAGGTGGGATAACCCCTTTAAGTGCATTTCCAGACTGAATCCATCAAGAAGCTGATCTGACAACTTGATCTGTAGCCTTTATCCATGAACTCCTAACAGCTCATAAACACTCATTTAAGTTAAGCTCTTATCAAACTGATAAAAGATCAGCTAAAATAAGAGTTTATGAGCTGTCAGGAGATAAGGGCTAGTGATAAGCGGCATAGGCAATATTCATTTTTGCAATATTTTCGCATAATATTCGCAATAAATTTGCGAATTTGTGATCTCCAGTCATTATTTTCGCTATTGCATAAATTGGCACTAATGATGCGCATATTTTTTGCGTAATACGTGCAAGTTCACATTTTATCAGGTCTGAGTAGATATTACTGATTGGTGCATTAAGTATTGTTGTGACATCACAGCACTATGTCTGTAGCATGTATGTATGTATGGACAGCAGAGAAACAGTAATTCCTATCACACTACCTAACACCCTGCACTGGAACCTATCAGCTCCACTATACTGTATCAGGATATAACCTGCACTGACTATCCCCCACTAACTATCTGTATTATATATAGGAGCTAACTAACTAACTAATGTAATTGGATAAGGAATAGGATCCAGATGAAAGCACAGAGCACAGCAATGTCACTTCTCTCTCTCAGAACTGCATAAAAACAGCAGAAAATGGCTGCTGGGGAGGTTCTTATATAGTAAGGGGTAGGCAACTTTCCTATTGGTTGCTAGGGATGT
Source organism: Bufo bufo (assembly GCF_905171765.1). Classification (NCBI taxonomy): domain Eukaryota; kingdom Metazoa; phylum Chordata; class Amphibia; order Anura; family Bufonidae; genus Bufo; species Bufo bufo. The sequence goes on along the minus strand of NC_053398.1, from coordinate 120,969,499 downwards.
TGCTAAGCTCTGACAAAGACATTGCAGCCTTCTCATTGGCCCACAAGCAAGAAGGGAGGTTACTGATTAAAAAAAAAACAATCTAGAATATTCACGAATACGAATATATAGCACTATATTCTACATGTTCATGAATTCTCGAAGTGACAATATTTGCGATAAAAATTTGCGATTAGAATATTCGCGATCAACACTAATAAGGGCTATAGAGTGAGTTGTTAGAGCAGCTCCCTGATGGATTCAGTATAAGAAAGAAAACCTGCTAATCTGCATAAATGCTTCAAATAAAAGCTGTAGAAGAAAAACTGTTGAACATTTTTAATAAAGGCTAATTGGAAAAAAAAAAAATTGCCAACAATGAGTGAAATGCAATAATCATTTTAAAAAAAATACCCCCAAAAGTGTCCATAGCTTTAAAGCAAACATGTCAACATAAAAATGCGGCGCCATCTGCAAGTATCATGTTACAGAGCAGGAAAATGGCTGAATTTGTGAGTTATCCCCTCCCTTGGGATCCTCAGCTGTGTCGTGTGACCAGCACTTTGACTTTCCAAATAACACAGCATCTTATGTGCGGACAGGAAGTCAGTTTCTCTATTCATTCCAATGAGTAATGTCCACACATATGAGTCAGAGTGACAGCTGAGAACCAGAAGAGAGTGGATAACTCACAACTACAACCACCGGTAAGAGGATCACCTTCACTACAATTTACATCAGCTATCTTTCTAATGGGCCAGAGAATAAACATTTTTAAGAAGTGCTTCTTTAAAAATATTTCAAAACATATTCTTAAAAAGAGGGCTAAAAATACGCTCTCAGTGTAATATACATTGGTATGCAGTGTGCACACCCTATAATATTCTAGGGAAGAAAAGAATTTGAAGAATGTATAAGGGTCTGTTCACAGAAACGAGGACACAGTGCTAGCTTCGTCCCATGACAACCCCCAATGACTCCGGAAGATCACCTCTGACATATAATGGGGTCCCTCTGGTTCCATTTGGGACAGAAAAAGCAGTGCTATTCTCTCTCAAATCTGACAGAATCTGTGATGGAGGCTCCAACACAGAGGTGAACACGGTCTCAAGCTGGCCATACAGACAAATTTTGTCCAAGCTGGCCAATTTCAGCAAGTCTGGCCAACCATGTGTATAGGGGTCTCTCAGCTCTACCCCAATGTTGGACATTAGGGGAAATAAAGATGAGATAGGTGGATTTGAACATGCCCAATTATTTTGTTTCTACCCTCTCACTGTTCATGACATATGCATGCCCAGCTGAACGTTCAGATGTTATGGACGAATCGGAAGAGACATCTGTTATCTGAAGTATCTTTTGACCATGAGCTAACCAAAGCCAGCTGTACACATGAGATAAAATGCTGGCCAACATCCATCCCTCCCGATGCTCCCTATACACATGTATTCTTATCTCAGCCGAATATGCATGTTTTATGCATGGAGAGAGGGGAAAAAAGATGTAGCCAGACACAGCTTATTTCCCCCATGGCAAGAGGACTTCAGAAAGCCCGACCCTTCTGTCCTCATCTGCTGTTGGTGGGTCATACAAATTAGATGGTTGGCCAATCCCAACATTTAAAGAGGTTGCCTCACCTCAGACATTGGTGGCATATAACTGGCACATGCCACCAATGTCAGATAGGTGCAGGTCCTGCCTCTAATTCTAGAATGGAGCCCCCAAAGAGAACGAGAACACACCGCACCAGCATCATTTATTTCTTTGGGAGTTCCTAAAATAGCCAAGCACTGGCTTGTCTATTTCCAGCAGTCCTATAGAAATGAACGGAGCAGTGGCCGCGCTTGCTCAGCGCGTTCTCCATTCAAATTTATGAGACTCTGCTTACTCGGCTATTTTTGGAGCTCCCGTAGAAGTGAATGGAGAGCTTGGTGTACTCTTGCTTACTTTGAGGGCCCCATTCTAGAGATAGGTGCAGGTCCTATAGGTGGGACCTGCACCTATTTGACATTGGTAGCATACCCTAGCAATATGCCACCAATGTGTGAGGTGACACAACACCTTTAAGTCAACCATAGAGAGAACTAGCGAGTAGGGGAGCTCTGTCCACAGTATAAGGATTTTGCCTCCATTGCAGTTTACATACAATAGGCCCTACAGTAAATTAAAAATAGTACAAATCTTCTGTCTTTTTGAACAAAAAAAAAACGCTTTCTAAGAAAAGCCTGAAAGCTGAGTGATCATTAGCATTTTAGGTCTTTGAAGGCAAGTAATTAAACTTCACAAGGGTGACACATCTTCTTGAAATAATGCATGACAATGGGAATTGTGATTTTTGAAATTGTGTGTGAACGCTTTGAAAATTAGCCAAGAAACTCAAAGTGCATTGCCTTCTATGAAGAGGAGCTAAAAAGAGCTCAGTGTAAGCCCTTGTGTTCAATTTTCTGCCCTGATAACTTACAAAGACTGCTAACCATGTGTGGATGGGGTAGCGGAAACTTAAGTCATTTTGTCTCATTATTTTGGCTGAATTAAAGGCATATCAATGAGGGCAGAAAGTCCAAGTTATGTCTCATAATGTACATTTTATATACTTCATGTCTTTATGAAGTCTTTTAAAGGGAATATGTCATTTTTTTTAAACTTTTGGTGATTTTTGTTTTATCTTTCTGTCATGATCTACTGTATATTAAAAAAAAAACATAAAATCATGCAGTTTTCATACTGGCCACTAGGCCTAAATATATGTTGAGACTTCTTGGTTAGTACATATCACTTTTCAGCAGTCATCTCATTATCATCATAGGCAGAATTACTATGACACATATCAGCTTTGCATAGGTAACACAGGATCCCTCATTCACAATAGGTGATATCACAGCTTATCAGCTCCCTCCTGTACTTTGCGCAGGTCACAGAGAATACTAAGAAAACTCTCCCATAGAAGTCAATGGGCTCAGCTCTTGTCCATTGTGTTTTTGGCCCATGTGGCTGCTTTAAAAAAAATAGTAAGTCTTGACATATTCTAGACCTAGTGGTCACTGTGAAAATTGCATGATTTTTTGATTTTGTAAATACAGATAGGGGCATGAATTTTATTTTTTTTAAATTTCAAAATAAAAGCATGTTTAACATAAAAATTTGATGAGTTTGAGGAAACCTTCATTATAATCAACCATTTACAGCATAACTGAATACTAGGCGGGAACTTTTTCTCTAAATAGGTCAGCAACTTCTGACTCGTGGACATGGTCCATAGAAGAAAGCCATGTAGTGATAGTTTAAGCCTTGAATTCAGAGGGTGAGGGGTTTAAAAACAAAAGTATACTTTGTTTCAGAAACAACTACACTCTTGTCCATAGGCTGTCTCTGGTATTGCAACTTGGACACATTCAAACATGATTTCATGAAGTGTAATACCAGACACAGCCATGGACATGTGTGATGTCAATGTCCGACTGAAGTTCCTTGTGCTCATTAGAGAAATTTATTTTGGAAGGTCCGCCCTCCATCTGTACTGAATATGTCCATGTCCTCTTGTAAGGGCATTGTAATCTTTGTTGCTATGGTTGTACACGAAGTCTAACAGTTTATTTGTGAGGCAAGAGATTGGCCAAAGTCTCCTCCAAATTGGCATCCCTTCTTCTGGACCCTTGGGACTTACTATTGTGTCTGGACCAGGCCCACCAGAGGATATAGAAGGTCACTTTGACCCTAATTGGTGGTGTTTATGTCTTCGCCTAAAACAAAGTTTCTTGTAACCCTAAGTGAAGGTCACATATGCTGCGGTATCTTTGGAAAATAGACCCGTCAATCAAAAAAGCTCCTTCCTGAATGTGGCCTCCTGGGTGTATATGGTTCTGACAGCTGTGGTGAGTTAGTGGTTAAAGTATTTCATTCAACCAATTTACCTACAGAAAACTTATCTCTCAACCTAGCTTATTCATCTCTGTACACACAAAAAAATGGTTGTGATACTTAAAAAAGGGATTGTGCTAAGATTTAAGCGTATCTCTTATGTACAGCATAGGGGATAAGTGTCTGATGGTTTGACTGCTGAGATCCCCACTAAACAAGGTACTGTTATCCCATCCTGTATGAATGGGGTGGCCAAGTATGAGTGCTGCAGGTCCTTTCAACTCTATGGTATTGTGGAGATAGCTAAACGCTAAATGCAAATACAATATTCATCATAAGTAAAAATTAAAGTCATATTGTTTCCTCAGGGGATGACTTATGAAACCATGTGATGGTCAAATGAGCACTAAAGGTGTTGCAGTGAACACCTGACGAGCTGGAGCAGAGGAGTGGTAGTAGCCTTGATGAGATGATGTTGAGTCTGTCAGAATGTACTCCCTCGGGCTATCTTGCTCCCTGAGGTTCGCAGTAGTGAATAAGTGATGTGAAGGAACCAGAGAGAGATTATAGAACAAAGAACATCTTTCTTAACTGAGTGCAAGAACGTCCAGCAGCAGTTCATACAAAATGCAATTTCCGCTCCCAGGTAATGTGGTATGGTGGTTGGCAATATGGCAGAAGATGACACTCAGAAGTTTGCTAGCTGTACTCTGGCACCTGCTGCTGTAGGTGTCTACCGTGCAATGCCGACTTCTAGCTATGCCTATGCTGAACTGCAGTGGTGGTGTCTTAACGCGTTTCCCCTAACCTTGCAGAGCAGTCTGTAAAGCTTGATTGCTTGATTACTCTGCTGTCTATAATATGTCATGATTTACAAGATTTCTGTAGCTTTGGGCCCTGCAGGCTCCCTGGATTAGTGGTGCTCATAGATTAGCTGACTCTGGGGTTCTCATGGCCCAAAGGAGTAGCAGCTGGATTACATGCTTCCTTCACTCCTCAGCCTCATCTCTACTTTCCTCTAACTAGCTCTGCTCCTCCCTTGGCAGAAGGTCAGACCAGCCCACTCCTACCAAGAGGGGAGGAATGGGATGGTAAGTCACCTTCCTGTTGCCAACTACTGCCAACTGCACACCATCTGCTGGTGTAAAAAGTGTATAGCATGAAGTGTGAAATTACAAGAATTTTGCTAAAGTATTACATAACAAACCATTGCAGTTTCCCCCAGGCCTGGTCTGGGGTACTGCTGAATTGTTATGTTGAAATGATCAAAGAGTGTTCCACTGTAGTTATATTTTCTGTGGGGGAATCTAGCAGCAAGTTTTCAAAATTCCTGCAGCATGACCACAGGAGATATGAGGTATTACACTATACTTATTTAAATCAATGGGATGCACAATGTCAATCAGCTGCTTCTAAGGCTACCAGGATATTGTCATGCATTAATTGAGGCATGGACTGGCAGGACAGATATGTAATATTACCACTTTACAAAGCGTTGGTGCGGCCTCATCTGAAATATGCAGTTCAGCACTAGTCCACAGAAAGGATGCCCGGGAGCTGGAAAAAGTACAAAGGAGAGCGACTAAACTGATAAGGGGTCTTAGCTATGAAGAAAGATTGAAAGAATTACATTTATTTGGTCTTGAGAAGAGACATCTAAGGGAGGACATGATTAACCTATTCAAATATATAAATGGGCCATACAAAATTATGGTGAAAAACTGTTCCATGCAAAATAACCTCAAGAGACAAGGGGCACTACCTCCAACTGGAGAAAAAAAATTCAGTCTCCAGAAGCGTCAAAGTTTATTTACTGTAAGAACTGTGAATCTGTGGAATAGACTTCCTCAGGACGTGGTCACAGCAGGAACAGTGGACAGTTTTAAAAAGGGTTTAGACAAATTCTTAAAAGTACACAACATTAATGCTTATGAAAGTTTAACTTCATTCTGGGATTCACGTTCCCACCTATCACTTGGTTGAACTTGATGGACTATGTAACTATGTCAACACATTGTAGAGAAGAACACAATTTCCCCAGTGATAGATGAAGAAACTATACTATCAGAACCCAACAACATATACAGGTATTGTTCAAAAGGTGAAACACACCCCTTTAACTTTATAAGGGTCCTGAATGGAGGTCTCCTATCTATTTACTTATAATTCCCCAATAGGGTTGCTGATTATTATTTTTCTTAGCAGACAATGTTTTCCCTACTTCCTTCTCTACTTGTGACGTGTGCGTGGATGCACCACATGACAATCCACATACCATAGGAGCTAGTAGTAGTCTCCATTCATAAAAAAAAAAGTGGGAGACAGCTGTACAGAAAACATCTTAGAATAAAATATGGTATGAATATAATTGCTAAAAAAGCATATTATATAAAAACCCTTAGGCTATAAATACAGCATACTTTCATTTACCACTGCGTGTGCTCAGAATTTATCAGCTAACCATGATTCACAAAAAACTCTGTCCCTCCTTTCAAGTATAAGAGTTAACTGCATCCTCATAAGACCAGGGCAATAAAGAAGTGACTGGTATAATAAGTGGGATAATGCCCCCCTACTGTAAACATATCTGAACAGAAGACATAGACAGGTCATGCGTGGCGTGTAATATTCTTTCAAATTTTTTGGGGGGTTAAGTTATTCCCTATAATACATACCTCAGATGCTGCAGAGCCTAATCTAGAATAGTAAGGGCCCATTTGCTTGGGGTAGTACACAGGGAAGTGATCGGGAATGAACTATGATTGGCGGTACATTTACACCGGCCAATTGTTGGGAATGAGGTGTTTGTACGAACATTTGTTCCGATAATTGGCCGATACTTGGCCCGTTGTAAAGATGAAGATTTCTGTCTAAGATTGATTGATATGTAAAGTCCTCTTCCTTTTCATAAAGAAGGTCTGTAGCCCCTTGAGATGTGTGCAATGATGTTGTACAGCAGTTGTGAAATACACACTGGAACTGTAGAAAAATTTCATCTTAAAGGGAACCTGTCACCAGTTTTATGGTGTCCTAACTAAGGGCAACATAAATAAGTGACTGATTCTCTTAGCAAAATGCTGGGTCACTTTTTTTTTAATTGACCCAGTCAATCTGCCAACATCTTGTATTGAAAAGCTCCAGCTGATAATGATGAGTCCTGAATAATTCATGAGCTCCTGACTCTGAATGACAGTTTGTTTCCATATGAATCAGCAGCAGGTGGGCAGGGGAGTGGCTATAGCTGTGAATTAAATATACGCTGGACTCAATGACATCACGCTGGACTCCAATCAGCTCATTACCATGCGGCATCTTTGTGTGTATATTATGAGGTAACCATCTGTCACACCAGTAAGTGAATACATCTAAGGCACTTTTTAGTAGTTAATGATTGTATATAATTAGTTAGATTATAATCAAATATCCACATGACAGGTTCCCTTTAAAGGGAGAAGGAACACTAGACGTCAGTCAATCAATGGTTGCACAGGAGAAGTAACTTCTTGGAAATTCCTCGTATCAACAGGTTCTGACATCAGAATTTAGAATATAATGTTTATACTAGGATTTCCATAGATGTGTATTATAAATATGTCATTATAAGATTATAAAATATTACAGCACTGAAGTAATAGAAAATATGATTTTAATAGATTGAAACAAGACAATTCGATCAATCATCTGAAACCAAACAGAACTTTGTATGAGAAGTAACAGAGAATGAGACAAGTAGTTGCAGATAGTTTTAGGTTCTTAAATTCGGCCGCTCTTGAAATTTGATATCTTCGTGAAATAAGTCTTATGTTTTAAGATCATCTGTTATTAGATAGACAGGTCTGTGCTGTAATGTCAGCGACTTGGTCCCTGCTCTGCTTGTCTGTACAGGAGGTTTTCTTTTAGGTTTCTCCACAACATTTCTTTGGTCACAATCCATTGTCCATTAGTTACAATATTTTTATGCATGGACTGGTTTGGGTTCTTCTTTTTTCCCTTGCCACAGTGGATCAATCATTCCTAAGCCTGGACAGTTATGATCACTTAGAAGATAACAGAAGATGACCTTTCGCTTGGGCTACAAAGCAACATTGCAATGCTACAGTACATCTCAACATAACGAAAGTGAATGTGATAGCATTGTAACCTGAAAGTTTGTCACAACGATGACATGCAAAGCACCAACCACAGCTTCTATATTGATCAGTTGGATGGTGGTCTGTCCTACAGCTATTCTTCCTGATAATTCTTTGTAAAATCTAACATGCGGTTGGAGGAGAAACCACCATACTCATGACCCTTTGAATACAGCTGCATTTGTGTAAGGACGCCTTAAGACATGGGAGGCTAAATCAGATAAGATGTAGTCTTTGACTACATCAAACCAACATGCTAAATGCCTTCTTCTCCCACTGGGCTAAGCTTTCACAGTAATATAGTCATTGCAGCCCCAACTTTTGCTCCTTTTTACAGCATAGTCAATGTCAATGTCTTCCCACTATACTGTGGCCAAATTGCATTACATCTGCCAACAGATGCAATAGAATACTAATGCTCTCGATACATACTATTTGGTGGATCCTGGTACAATCTATGTGATCTCTGGTTAATCCAATGTGCATGGGCACTGCTTGTCTGTACCCCAACAGCAGACATTGAGGGAACGAGAATCCAATATGCCCAATTCTTTTACTCTGCCATGAAATAAGTCTCTGCCAGGAGGTGTCTGCTTCTGACTTCTAATCTTCTTCTCATTAAAATACTATGCATGCGATAGCATCAATTTTATAGGGAGCTATCCTAGATGTTTAGCCATGTTAGGACCATGGTGCCATGTGTCACTAGCATCATGTTAGTATAGTCATGGAAATACACACAAATTCAACCACATTGAGGAGGGGTGGACTGGGAACTTAAAATGGCACTGGAAAAAATAAATAAATTGGCTCCATGTTCTAAGGCTACTTTCACACTCGCTTTAAAGGGAACCTGACCTCACTCTGGGCAGCATAAAATAGTGACAGAAATGCTGATCTCAGCAGTGTGTCATTTATGAGCTAAAAGTAAGTGGTTGCCGAGAACCAGCATCATAATCATTGCAGTCCGGGCCTTGAAAGAGTCAAATCTACCTGAGAAGAGTCCTGGTTATACATAATCTCCCACTCTCCTCGCCCATCTGCTGATGACTGGCAGTTCTCTACTAGAGAGATAATAAGAAAACTAAGTAGAAGCCTGTCAGTCATCAGCAGGAGAGCAGGGATTCATGAATAACCAGGACTCTTCTCAGGTGGCCGTGACTCTTTTCCAGGCCCAGTCTGCAATGATTGTGATGTTGGTTCTTGGAAACCACTTACTTTTAACTTATAAATGACAGACCTCTGAAATCAACTCATCTGTCTCTACTTTATTCTGCCGTTAGTATGGGCAGCATAAAGATGATGACAGGTTCCCTTTAAGCTTTTCCGGCAGGCTGTTCTGGCAGGGGTACATACTGCCGGATCCGAACTACCGTTTGCACATGTGTGCTGCCGGAAGTCTGCCTGGCCCCATTCACTATAATGGGGACTGTCCGGAGATCCGGCCGCAGCACGGCGAACATGCTGAGAGGTGGCTGGACAAATAACACTGCATGACGTCGGCAACACAAGTAGGTGGGGTAGCAATACTATAGAACAAAATACCATCCCATACTGCCCCAAAAGCTGTCCCTCTGTGATGGCCATCAATAGCTGCCATTTTCTGTCATCCTCCTCCAGTTGTTTTTCATTAGGATACGGAGAAGGTGATTAGGAGGTGAGATGTGGGCCACAGCAGGGTACACGAGTACCTGATCCTCACAGTGTTAATTAAAGCTAAGAACTAATTATATATCCGGATAGTGGCAGAGAGGAGGGCATTGGGCCACTGGGAAATTTCCCAGTTAGGTCTATGGCCAATCCGCCCCTGACATTAAGCTATACAGTAACTGTGCCGTGTACAGATTTTTAGTATGGAACCACCTAAAGGTGACCACACACCTTCAATAGCTGTCAGGATAAATGCTTGTTTAGCCAACTGCCACCTCTATCAGTTCCCCAAACCATGCTCAGTTCGGCCAAGAATGTATGTGTTTACAATGAAGAGATAGGAAAAAGCAGCTGCCAGACATCCCTGGTAGTAACTTATCTGCCAGGAGAACAAACAGATATAGGGGGTCATTTATTAAGACTGGCGATTTATATGCCGGTCTTAATATCCCATTGCTGGCAGTAGATGCGCCTGCACCTCTACATAACTTTGGCGCTAGCTGCCGCCAGCTCTGCAACATGGTTTAAACTATGCCAGCTCCCTTGCTGCTGTAGCTTAAGACCATTTTCCAAGTGGTGTACAAAAAAGTAAATGAGACAGGACGGCCAGACCACCTTTTTCCCCACCCATGCCACACACCCTTTTTCCACCACCTCGGAAAAGTAAAGTTAGTGGGGAAACGGCACAGATTTTGCAGCAAAATCCCTTTGCAACATCTGCACCTAAGATATGCCAAAAAGTGGCACATTTTTCATCATAAATGACCCCCTTGGAGTTAAAATTCAATGCTCCTTCTCTTTCCCTACATCATTTGTCAGCTAAGAGTTGGGAGCTTCTTATACACATTAGACCAGTGGTGGTGAACCTATGGCACGGGTGCCAGAGGGGGCACTCAAAGCCCTCTCTGTGGTCACCCACGCCATTCATCAGCGCAGGGCGCACTATGAATGGCACAGGCAGTGCACTGAATGTAGGCAGGATATTATAGCTAAATTATAAAGTACATGGAAGATATACTGTAGACTGTAGTATTCAGGGTAAATTGCCATGTTGGCACTTTGCAATAAATAAGTGGGTTTTGGGTTGCAGTTTGGGCACTCGGCCTCTAAACGGTTTGCCACCACTGCATTAGACTGTTGGCCAGGGCCAATGAAAACAGCCAATATGGTTGACAATAATCTAATGGGGGACTTGTCTTTCTTAATAGAACTTTAGCACTACATTGTATTTCTCATTGCACTGTGGGTTTACTAGTGTATGCATATAAATTACTCTCAAAACTTGTCCTTCTGATTCTATAATATCAGGCCTTTAATTAAAAAAAAATCAATGGACGATATAAAACGTCAGCTAAACAGGGTACTGTAAAGTCATATCATACATCTAAAAATAGTAATAGAAAATGACAGAGGTGTAGACATACCGGTGGATGCCACTAATACTGAATCATGTCCACAAGAAGGTCTGCTGCTTGCCCTTCATGTTTGGTTGAGGGTCAAACCACTGCTACTCACGTAGTCAGATGGATTGTTCACAACCACCACCAGATTGGAGTGGTGGTTAGAGCAGTTTTGAAGCCTACTTATGAAATATGACTTCTTCCTTGAAGGCATCTGTGTAGGTCATAGCTCTTATGCTTTCACCAACGAACGGCCTGCCTTGTAACTTAAGGACTTTTAACTACTTCTCAATTGTCAATTCAGTTAAATAATTAAAGGATTGCTCCAGGATCTGCATATTGATGGCCTGTCCTTAGAATAATGGCTGGAAATTCAGTTATGAGTCATGACCTGCCTCAACCAGCCATTGTTGACTAAGCGGACATTTTTAGCCATTTCAGCTTGTGTATCAAAGAAGGACTGGGAAGTAAAGGGCTACTGGAACTGGACCAGTGTCAGAATAGCAGCACCAATGGATTGGTGATGTGAGTAATGCTTTTTTTTTTTTTTTTTTACTCTATCTGGACCAAAATTCTCCCCCTGGAAAACTAACTTCAAATTCAGGTCTGTTACATTTGTTGAATGATTAGCACCCAGCTTTTATTGGAAGTTTGTCACCTTTAAAACCACTTCAAAATAAGCATACTTCGATGAAGGTTAAGATCCCTGAAACACAATTATACCTTTCTTGTGAAAATATGGTCCTCTAATCCTGAGAAAAGCATCTTTTTATTTTTATACAAATAAAGTTTTGGTGCACTATGGGCAGGGTCACTTTGGTGCACCAGGCACCACCTCTGTCATTGCTACCAACTCTGAAATTTCAGAGACACAGATTGTCAATAATACAAGAGAGGGAAGTGCTGGGCAGCGTTCTGGTGGAACAATGGTGCACCAGATTGAGCCGTCCTGCCCATGGTGTACCAATAACCTTATTTCCATTCAAATCTGCTTCAATGATTACCATCCTACCTCCAGCTCATGGGCGGATTGGCCATAGACTGTTCCCCAGGGGGGCTGCCCAAGCCCTCCTCTCTTTCGTTGGCCAGTTACATAATGAGCTTTCAGGGATAATTAAAGCTTGAGAATCAGGTACTCATGTACATGGCCAGCTATCGCACATGCCCTCCTGAATTCAAACGGTGTGACAGCATCTCACCTCCTAAGCCCCCTGCTCCATATCCTAATCAGACACAACTGAAATGGCATCTATTGATGGCAACCACAGAGGGACCACTTTTGGGCCAGTAAGTATATTGTGCTACAATAGTATTTTACGCTATGTTGCCGCCTTACTTGTGTTGCCCCACCTTCTGTCAATTTGGACCCGCCTATAACATGGGGGCAGTTTTTGCTTTTTTGTTTTTTTCCAGGGCCATTTTACATTCCCAGTCCGCCCCTGCTCCAGCTCTCCTTGGGATTGTGTCTCCTCCAAAACCATTTCAAAGTAATCATACTGCCATGTAGGTTAGGTTAAGCCCATGGTGCACTGAAACCCCTTTTTGTAAAAAAAATTAAAATAATCTTTTTTCAGGATTAGAGAACCGGATGTTGTCAACACAAGTATGGTTAGGCATTGGGACATCTACCCTACATGGTGGCAGACTTACTTTGAAACCAATTTTGTAGGTGAAAGACTCCCTTTAATGTTTAAGATAACTCTATAACCTTGACATAATCTTTTGAAGAAGCCGATAGTTATGTTTCATCAGACACCTGTGAATGCTATTCATTTTTTCAAGTAAGTATGGTTGGGCACAATGCACAGTTTGACAGGTTGAGAATGCAAACACCTGAGAAAACAGATTATTATGGGAAAAAGTAATTATCCAGATATTACAGCAACCTTGAAGAGAGAAACGGGTTACACAACAATATCTTGTGTGACAATCAGACCTCTGACACATGTGTCTAGAAATGCAAACCTGTCACAGGAGGGCTAGTCCATGTATTTGAATATGTACCTTCTGGCGATCTTTAAAGGATCGCTGAATGTATTCTTTTCAAAAAGCTGATCACAGGTACAGCAATCAGCTGTAATCTTCAAAGGAACCTGGCTTTAAGCGTTTGATTTCCCTGCAGCGCCGCCACAGTACAAAGGAAGTATAACGGCATACAAGGAAATACTCCAAACTCCGAACGGAACCTCACGAATAGCTGCTAGCAGACGAATAGGAAATGCACCCAAGCGGCTTACAAGTCTCTAACACCATACAGTGAATCCCCCCAAGAACGAGACCAAGCTCCATGTTGAGGGTAAAGCAGTGGACAGCCAGAGCTGTGTGTTTATTGATCTTATATAACATTGGTACACATCAGTACCACCCACAGGGTTTTGTAAAAACAACCAATAAACACATACAATACAGTAAAACACTCCCACACAAAATCCTCCCCTCTGCCTGTGATACAATTACCTTACACAATGGGTTGATGTAATTATCACAGGCAGGAGAATACACAATGTCTTCTGTCTTGGAGACAACCGAGGAGTAATTCAATTATCTCTCAGGACAAAAGGGAAATCGCCAATACACACGTGGAGACAATAGGACAGACATAACTACTCCAATATATAATGTCCCAACCATTACAGTAAACATAGACATTTAACATATCCCCAGATGGCTTGGATCTGAGCGCTCAATATATCCAAAGAGCGCTCAGATGCCACAAACACAGTCAAATCACCATGGGGTTTAAGTTTAGCATGGGCTGATGAGAGGGCCCATAATCCTGGGGCAAGAGGCTGGCAACCAGGCTTCTCCACCACCCAGTGGCGAGGTTGGTTTCGCCACAGGAAACATTACATGTTATCCATTGGAATTAAAGGTGCTATGCATGGACATTCCAAAAGAGAGATGGTGTTTGTAGCATCTCTTTACTCCGACTAATTGAAACAGGTCCAAAAGTTAGCACCCCTCCTTTAACTCTGAAAGACCTGAGTATAATGAAAATAGATTTTCTAAATCAGACAACCCCTTTAACCCTTTACAGCCTGTTGACTACATATCTCCAGCTGCATGGCACATGTCTTCACAGCCATTTTAAAATATCAGTGCAGAGGCTATAGCTTTGTGCTAATCATGCAGCTGCAAGAGCGGGGAGCTGCTCTTCTTTATAGAGAAGGCAGAGACTGTCCCTGCCTTCCCATACTTTATACACGGTGCTGGGTGAGCACTGTGTATAGAGATCAGGATGCAACAATGCCACTTCCTGCTCAAGTTCCAGCTTTCATGTTATCTCTGGGGACTGGGAGTCTGCACAAGCTGCTGGGTCTTAGCAGACCCAGATCAACTCTGTAGCAAGGTTGTACAACCTCTCTAGGGACTGTATCGCACAAATTTTATTCCTGCCCCCAGCCAACATAACCAGATATATCCCAAATATCAAAACGATCGTTATGGCATTAGAGCATAACTAAAGATAAATAAATAGATAGATAGATAGATAGATAGATAGATATATTAGTTGCACATGGTGCTATTAACAGAAATAAGTATAAAATATGTAAAAGACAATTTTTCTACATTTTTCCTTTTTATAAAAGCTAAAAACAAAAAAGCTAAAAAAAAATGGCATAAAATCAAAGCTCCATGGATCACTGAAAAAAGGTGAAAAAATGATTTCAATCACAGAACAGAAAAAAGTTATGACTTTCAAAGAAGCATGCAAAAAAGAAATAGAAAATGAGCCTGGACAGGTGGATAAGTGGCCCAGTCTTAAACTGGTTAATGATATAAACTTTATATATGTACAGATAATGATACCATAGGTGAAAATTCTGAGTAATTGTGCTTCTTAAAGATATCTTAATTCTCATAGACTCCCTTATCTCACGTCACACAACCTTAGAAAGCGTCTCCACAATATTCTTAACCTCAAAATACCTCTTTTGTTCTAGTACGGACAAGAAGACGAAAAAAAAAGGATTTCATTACATACATCAGTTATCCAACTGGAAGGGATCCAGCCACCCGATTCTGTTTGTGAACCGTCTTGTTTCCAAAGGAAATATGAAGATTATAAAAAGTAAATGAGAGGGGTTTTATGAGACAATTAGGAGTAATTAAAGAAAAACTCCCTTCATCGTATGATGACGTTCCCTAGAGGACTTGAGGACTCTCTCTCTCTCTCACTCTCTTTTTTGCTTCAATCTCCTGAATCAAGTTTCACAAAGCCTCTAATTTGTAAGTATCCGAATTTTTGGAAATATTCTAGCCGAATTTCCAAATTTTTGAATCGATTAGTTAATCTGTAATGGAGAGATTTAGGCTTCTTTCACATCTGCTGCACAGCTCCCCAGCACGGTTTTCCAGCAAAGAATGTTGGGACTCTTCCGGACTAAAAAGGTTGTGTCACGGGGTTCCGAAGGTGCACTCGGTCCGCCATTTCCCGCAGACCTCTTGCTTAGCTTTGGGAATGAGGATTTGTGCTTGATCTCATTCCCAGGGCGGCTTTGCTGGCTGGGTGGCTCCCTGCTCCTAGTCTGCCTTGAGCGCCGAGCTGATCACTCGGTGCTCAACTGGTTGGCCTGTCGGTCATGTGACGCTGGCCACGTCACATGACCCTCACTCCCCACTATAAATACAGGCAGCCTGCTGCCCACAGGTTGCCTGTTAATTTCTAGGTTCCTGGCTATTTGTTGGACTACTGAATACTTACCTGATCCTGTTCCCTGACGATCCTCTGCCTGCTCCTCCTGTACTGCGCATCCATCCTGGTATTGTGACCTCGGCTCCCACCTGACTACTCTCTTAGGACTCCTCTTGTACTTCTCTACTCTCCTGGTATTTGACCCCGGCTTCTCCTGACCATTCTTTGCTTAATCCGTTGTACTGTGTAGCTCTCTTGGTTCTGACCCGGTCCGTTCATGTTCCGTATTTTGTCTTGTCTGTCTTCCCTGCACATATCCTAAGTTAGGGACTGCCGTCCAGTTGACCCTGTCATCAGGACTCGTGAGGCAAGTAGGCAGGGCCAGGGGTGAGGGTGGAGCGCAGTGGTCACTACTCTTCCCCCTGTGTGTGTGTGGACGTGACCGTTACAGGTTATGTGTACCGGGGAGCAGCTGGATCTCCGCCGGATCTGATTATAGTCAATGGGGTATGATGATCAAGCAATGCCAGATCCTGAGAACTCTGTCAGGCTTTTCTTTGCCGGGACAGCCTGCCGGAGAACTGTGCCGTGGATGTAAAACTACCCGTACTAAACAAATGTGCCAAAACTGTGCCAAATTTCTTACCAAGGTGCACAAATTGTGGTTTAAATGTTTGTCAGTTATGAAGTGATGCCTACTTAGTTGCACCAAATTATCATTTTCCAGCCTTGGAGAAGCTTGGTTTCAGCATAATAGTGTGATCCTGCCGACACCTGCATTGAGAGAGAATGACGTATTCTGTTGCAGTGAAAAATGGTGTCATGGAAATCATAGCCATTTACTGCAATGTAGAAACCATACTGTAACACCAAATACCGGGAGTACAACAAACTTACATTATGTTTCATACCAAAACCAAGAGGCAGCAGATTTCAAATTTGTTATTCTATTGCTATTAAAGGAAGAAATAAGTCTTATGTGAACTGCACATGCTAGTATTTTCCCTTTAGAAGACATCCACAGCGGATCTTCCTTAAAGGGATTGTCCCGTGAAAAATATTCTACAGTTTTCAAACCAGCGCCTGGATCTGAATACTTTTGTAATTGCATGTAATTTAAAATTTTGCATAGACACTGAGATATTCAATGAAATGTATCTGTATAGCGCCACCTGCTGTTTGGCCTTTTTCCTATTTCTTTGTCCTGCTCACTAAGATGGCCGCACATGCTCATTTTCATCGTTCAACTGCCTCCTGAACTGTGATAGGGAGAGCTGAGACACGCGCCCTTAGTTGCAACAGAAAGGACACTCCCCTTGAGCTGTCAGCTTGATATAAATTTAGCAGAGCAATGAATTTGGGAGATCTCTGGATCTATGTGAGGTCCAGGGCTGGTTCTAGCTTTGCTAGAAAGATATTGTCATGTACAATATGATGTCTGATTTTCATTTTTTACATTAATCATGGGATAACCCCTTTAAAGAGGTTCTCCGCTTCAAACTATTTAAATTTGTTAAAAGAGTCCCTTGACAGTAAATAAATCACATAGTGTCTCCCTGCGATCAACTGTATGAATGGGAGCTGAGCTGCAGTACCCCTGCATGGCCACTACACAGTGATCAGAACCTTGTACTTTCGAATCCATTCACTATATAGTTTTCTACACTGGTAGCTGCTCAAAACAGCTGATTGCTGGGGGTGCAGGGCGTCAGACCCCTACCAATCTGTATTGAGACCTATCCTGAGGACAGGTGATCAATAGATAAGTGCAGGAAAACCCCTTTAATACTTGCATGAACCATTTACACATTTTTTACAAACTTGTTCCCCTGTAGAAAACTATTCTCAAGTAGTGTAAGGGGTTAATACTGAGAAAGGAGTACTCTATCAACTATTTCTAATGTATTCTTTTGATAGAGAATTTAGGCTACATGAGCGACAAGCAGGGACAGATTGTAGAGAAAACACAAGCACCTATACAACATTGACATCCTAGTGGGTCTCTAACACCCACCCTGTGAAGGTCTGTTCTATTTATCACCCATCAGTAGAAAGTCTTCATCTGGGTTAAAGAGGGCACATGCTAGAGCTAGCCTCCGGCACTCCAGCTGTGGTGAAACTAGGACTCCCAGCATGCTCCGTTCATTTCTATGGAGTTCTAAGAACAGCCAAGCAAGTGTACATCTTAGGAGTTGTAGTTTCACCACAGCTGGAGTGCCGGAGGTTAGCCATCACAAGCCTAGAGGGTGCACGGCCTCGTGCTGGACAGCACACTATGAGAAAATCCAAAAACAGATGCATGGCCTGTTTATCACCACATGTTAAAACTTCACCCTTGTTCACTTTATTAAAAACTGCATTGGGATCAAGTACCACTTACACACTTGAACCGGGTCTGTAGGTGAGTAAACTATGGCTAAGAGTCAAGCTGTCTCGAAACGCATAAGCGTACCATGACGCCAATCTATGTTGATGTGAAACTAGCCTAACAGTGTGGTGCTGGACTGTATATACATCAGATCCATTTAATTATCTAACATCTATCTCATACCTGTCTATGCAATTATCATATCATGTTCCTGGTGTTCACTTTCTAAATAAGTAGTTAGACACTACCCAAGAGGTAAAGGTGCATAGTTGTGGGTCTCTTTTTTGAAGAGTAAGTCTTCCTACGGCCTTCAGCGGAGAGGACGATGTACTTGCATAGCAATTTCTCCTACTTGTGGCTTCTATACGGGAACAGGCGGTACAAGTTATAGAGGTGCCCAAGGGCTTCAACCAATCTTTATCCAACCCTGGTCATAAATGAAATAAAAAGCTTAAAAAAAATAATATATAATTATCACCTATGATAATTACATGCATGCCATAGTGTCTCAAGGAAACCCAAAGGTTAAATCAGTTAAGCCCTTTTCTTTTCCATTCATTTACTGTCCAGGCTTCACCACTCAGAGCAGTGAATACATTGTTAAAATTCCCTTAATAGCAAGAAAATTTATAAATTGTTTATTATTCAGACTTATCCTCAGCAAAAGCCTGACTAATGAAGGCAAAGTAGTCAATAAAAATGGGACTAGTTTATAACTGCTGCAGACAAACTGACCAAGGAACCAATTTTATGGTCTACCAAAGTCAACAGATCTGTAGTGGTACGAAGCCATTAGAACAGACAAACGAGTGAAGGGTCAAGTAGCTTTTATCATTCTTTGCATTCATTTTGATATCCCATAATAGTGGGGCGGTAAAGAGAGATGTGGTTAGAATAGGGAAGGCATGTTTAATTAGTGCTTACCTTGCATTTCTGGTCTGGTACACCAACTCAACATTATATTAAAATAGTCCGTGTATGTAATTTAGAGCTGGTTGGGCTCCATTCTCTAAGAAGCAGAAAATAATATGAAATTATCAGTCTAAGAAAAAGGAATATGTGGATGATGTCCATATTTTCTGCACACTGTCTTTTGCATTCTTTATTTTACTTACTCTTGCAAATTCTTTGGTGTATTGCATAAGGAAGAGGAACTGATACATCAAAAGTGTATGTATTAAACTAGAGGTACAACTTGAGGCACATGGGCCCCCGATGCAAGATTTAGTGTGTGCCATTTATAAAAGTGGTTTCTTCTCTTGCAGCAGAAGGACCAATGCTTCCACCTTAGGCATCACCAGTGTGAAAGGTGGAGGAAGACTGGTGACAAATGTACTTAGACACAAAGTGAAACAATCTCCCTCTATTAAAGGGTCACTAAACCCAGAATTGTAACAAAAAGAAAGAACAACCAACAAAACATAACATAATCTCCTTTTTTGTCTTTGTTATTTGTTCTTGTTTCTTCACATATCACAAATGAAGACCATGAAAAATACATCGTTTATTGTTTTAGGCTGCAGCCATGTCTTTTCCCCCACCCTCTCACCCACTGATGCTAGTGAACGTGAGCCAGGAAGTTTAGGAGGAGGGGGCTGAGTTTAGCCTGGATGATTTTGTCAAGGCAATTTATTTGGAAGTAATCTCCAAATCTGCCTAGTTACGCAGTGATAAATCCCTTCATACAGCTAGACCAACTTGCCATTCAGGTTCCTGGAAAAGCTGGATATAAGGCTACTTTCACACCTCCAGTGTGAACTCTGGCATGGCTGTTCCAGCAGATAAGCAGAGAAACGGCTAGGGACACAGCTTCTAACAGCAAATATGGCTGGTGGTAGTTGAAGGATAGAGCTGAGTGTGTGTGCGACCACCTCAGTAGGAGGACGTGCAGATTACTATATAGATTAAACACCAGTGGGCTTCTTTATAATGAAGTAAAGAGCATGTCTCACAACTTCAGCATTTTTGTAACAGAAAGTAAATCACAAAAGCAACTAGTTTTTTATGCTGAATTATATTAAAATAACATTTAATTATAGAACAACCACTTTATGGCTATAATATAACAAAACTTCAACATGAAAGTCTCAAACATTTTTTATCTGTGCAACACAGATAGGTAATGCACATGAGGTTATAGGATGTGCTTTCACCCCTTCCTCCACTGGGAGTGAGCATGAGTTTGGCCCCGCTGTAGAACAAGAAGAGAAGTCGGTGAGCAGCCAGGACAGAGGTGCAGAAGGAGGCTACACAGAGGCTGCAGCGCCCATCTGCAAGAGGGGGTCTCCCTCCTGCTGGTGCATTTCTGAAATAGTGCTGCACGCAGTATGCGTTCCCAGCTGGGGAAGAGTGAAGAAAAGGCTGGAGACAGTAAGAGGGCAATGCAAGTAAAAGATGGAGTCTCACTCCTCCAGGTGCTATTACGGAAGGGCTCTACTTCGACTGTATCGACAATCAGGATGCTGATACAGTTGAGAGTGGAGATTGCCTGGACCACTCCACCCCCTAGTGGACCCAGAGCTGCTGCAAAAATTACCCATAATTAATATTTCCAGTGCATATTAAATACCAGTATCAGCATTCCAGTAGTAACACTGGCTGGGACGGTTGTTTGCCAGCCAGGTGGCAACCCTGTGGTATACAGTGTATTCGGAAAGTCTTCAGACCTTTTAAAGTTTTTAACATTTTGTTGTGTTCTGGTCTTTTGCTAAATAAAAAAAGTCAAGGTTTCCCCATCAATCTGCACTTAATACCCCATACTGAGAGAGTGAAAACAGAATTTTGAAATGTTTGCAAATTTATTAAAACTTTAAATTGGAGTCCAATCAATCAAATTCCAATCAAATTTAGTTGATTGAACATGATTTGGAAAGACACAGCCCTGTCTATATAAGATCTCACAGCCGGCAATGCATATCATAGCAAAAACCAGAGTGGCCAGAAAGCAGCCTGTCATCAGTAAAAGACACCTAAAAGTTTGCAATAAAGCACCTAAAGGACTCTCAGACTGTGAGAAGTAAGAATCTCCGGTCTAATAAAACCAAGATTGAGCTTTTTGGCCTCAATTCTAAACGTCATAACTCAAGGAAACCAGGCACTGCTCATCAACTTCCCAATACCATTCCTACAGGGAAGCATGGTGGTGGCAGCATCATGCCGTGGGAGTGTTTTTCAGCGCAGCAACAGGGATAGATATTCTTAATGAAAACCTGATGCAGAGTGCTTTGTACCTCAGACTGGGCTGAAAATTCACTTTCCAACAAGACAATGACCCTAAGCACACAGCCAAGACAACACAGGAGTGGCTTAAGGACAACGCTGGGAAAATCCTTGGGTGGCCCAGTCAGAACCCTGGCTTGAACCCAATCGATTATCTCTGGGGAGATCTGAAAATGGCTGTCCACCGATGGTCCCCATCCAACCTGACAGAGCTTGAGAGCATCTGCAGAGAACGGCAGAAAATCCCTAAATCCAGGTGTGCAAACCCTGTGGCATCACACCCAAGAAGACTGGAGGCTAAAATCACTGCCCAAAGGTGCTTCAACTAAGTCCTGATTAAAGGGTGTGAATAATTATGTCAATGCAAGATTTAAGTTTTTCTGCTTCAATAAATTAGCAAAGAATTCCAACATTCTGTTTACTCCGTCATTATGGGGCATTGAGCGCAGCATGAAAGGGAAAAACGTGAACTTTTTATTTTAGCACAAGAATAATCAAAGGGATTCCATCCCTCTGATCGGTAAAGCAGTTGGGGGGCCATGCCGTAGACAGCAGAGGGACCCTTGAAAGGGCCTCAGGGCTGTCTTTCCAGATTAGGGTTGCCATCCAAACAGTGTATCTGTTGCAAGATTGGTGCCGGACTGCTGGTAATTTTTTTTTTACGGGCAGTTATAAATGCTGGTATATTCCTCTAAGACAGTGTACGCATGCACAGTAATGATTTATTTTTTCGTTTTTTTACCTTTCCATTGGTAGGACTTTGACAGAGATGGTGGAGAAAAAAGGATCATGGGAGAAGTTCAGGCCAGTGGGAAACCAGTATGATTGGCTGTCAGCAATGGAAGTGGGTAGATGAATGGGAGGAGTTCAAAGCCACAGCAATATTGATCCAGATGGGCGACAACCAACCAGAACCTGCAAAGACAAGAGGAGAGGCCACTGCTGCTAAACTAGAGCTCAGTCAGCGAGGGGGAAGGACGGGCGAGCTGCACCTGCAGAGAAGAATTGCCAAGCCTGATACGTAGCCATAATTAAAGTGCTGCTCGCCTCCCCTGTTGCAGTCTTCTCCTGTTTTGTGTTCTCCAGGCTCAGCAGTTTTACATCACATCGTGTGCTCAGCCGTTCTCTGCTTGTCCCTCGGCATCTATATTTCACTGGCCCATCATCGCTGTTTTGTCTTCACACGTCCACACAGTGTGCAGTCTGACATACAGCATAAACCATTCCTGTTTTCCAAATAAGAGGACTGTCTTCTGTAGTCTAACTTGTTTATTGGTCAACAGGATTGTGAATTGGTAAAACTACAAGAATACAAATGGCTTGTATAAGTATAAGGCATAACATGCATCAGCAGAAAGCATAGAACAGCATGTATTATAACATTTGCATAACACTGAGCATATGTCCAAAAATGGCTGCCTATACATAGATTGCATGGCTAGCTAACAGAAATAACTCCCTGAGTAACACAGTTATAACTAGCTAAACAGCTCTGCATAACATACTGTCCCTGAAAAAAAGGTATATGTCACTCACCAGATATACTTGCACAAAGATGGTGGAGATTAAGAAGGAGAATTGCATGAAACAGCTCTGCTGATGTCCTGTAGTCTGTATGTAGACTGGAGACTGGCTTCTCCTCCCTAGAATGCCTTGCACTACCCACAATGCCTAGCACCTCCCACAAAGCAATAATCTTTATTAACAAGAAAACAAGGTGCAATACATTTTTACCACCGCTAAATTGTTCTGTTACCAAACTTATAACTACAGGAATACAAAAATTGCAGCAGAATGAATTAGAAATGAAATAGACGTGAGCTGAAATGAATCTCCCTCTGCTGAAGGCCAAACAAGCGCAATGGAGCATCTACAGAGCAGCGGAGTTTGTCATAGAGCTGAAGTCTGATAGGCCCGTGTAATATACAGTAGATGCAGAGCACTGATAACTTGAAGGCCTGTGTAGCCCAGCCCTGACAGTGGACTGTCCCAGGCAAACATAACATCCTGACTGCACCAGCATGCCCTTTCTGAGCAGCAATAACATCCGGACTGCACAAAGATGTGCTGGCTGTGCAGCTGAGCCTCTGGACAACCTATAAGTATATAAACATATATATATTGCTATGGGCAACAAGGTCCTATTTATAAATGGGGCCCTCAGCATTATATAGCACATTTATTACAAGTACATAGTCGCCCTCTTAGAGTAAGACTTAACTGCGCGCTCCTACCGATCCCAGAATGAGATGGAGCAGAATAGAGGAGACCATAGTCCTGCTGATATCATCTACAGTATACCTCATAGTGATGATAGACAGGACAGACTGGAGGACTTGCGTGAATTGTTTATACACTATATTGTGTATTATATAACTTTTGAAAAAAAAAAGAGACAATGCAGCAGCACTCTGCAAATCAGACAAAGTACAATAATGCTTACAAAAATTATGGTGCTAATACTACGCTAATTTATAAAAGCGAGATGCTTGGACAATGCATTTTGTACAAAACCATCTAAGCCCGTCTGCCGAACGTCAAGGCGATCTCTGTTAGACGGGTCCTAACACTAAATACTACCTGTTATGCGCCATAATGACCGCCATATAATTCAGGGAGTGTTGGACCCACATGCATGTTGGATCCACTCTATACCCTTCCTGGTGCTAAACAGCTTCCAAACGGTCATTATGGCGCATAACAGGTAGTATTTAGTGTTAGGACCCGTCTAACAGAGATCGCCTTGACGTTCGGCAGACGGGCTTAGATGGTTTTGTACAAAATGCATTGTCCAAGCATCTCGCTTTTATAAATAAGCGTAGTATTAGCACCATAATTTTTGTAAGCATTGTTGTACTTTGTCTGATTTGCAGAGTGCTGCTGCATTGTCTCTTTTTTTTCCTCTACGTCTTTGCCATGGCAGCGTGCACCTGCGCACTGGGAGGTGCTGACTAACCCCCTTTTTTTATATAACTTTTGGGACACTTACACATTGCACCTCCAGGAGGTTTTATGACATCCTATTCTACATCTAAAAGTCCCCTCTTTGTTCTTCTGAGAAGACTTTCCACAAGATTGTGGAGAGGGTCTGTAGGAATTTTCGCCCATTCATCCAGAAGAGCATTTATGAGGTCAGATGCTGATGTTGGAGGAGAGGGCCTGACTTACAATCTCCATTCAAGTTCATCCCAAAAGTGTTGGATGGGGTTGAGGTCAAGGCTCTCTGCGCCCAGTCATGTTCTTCCACACCAAACTCTCCCAACCATGCCTGTATGGACCTTATTTTGTGCACTGAGGCGCAGTCATGCTGGAACAGAAAAGAGCCCAACTATTCCCACAAAGTTGGAAGCATATAACTATCCAAAATGTCTGTATGGTGAAGCATTAAAGGGGTTCTCCTATTTGATAATTCTGTCATATCAAGAAAATATGCCATAGGTACATGTCCGATAGGATCGGGTCTGACCTCTTTGACCTTACCCTATATTAAGAACAAGGCCCCATTTTGCTCCACAGAGAACAGAGAGGAGGCCACACATGCGCATCTCCTCGGAAAATCCAGACCCACCCCCAAACAATACTCAGAATTCAAGTCCATACCAAAGGGCTGTGCTGGAGTTTCAGAATGGATAATCCTATACACTCCACTCCCTACCAAATCTAAT
Source organism: Bufo bufo (assembly GCF_905171765.1). Taxonomy (NCBI): domain Eukaryota; kingdom Metazoa; phylum Chordata; class Amphibia; order Anura; family Bufonidae; genus Bufo; species Bufo bufo. The sequence goes on along the minus strand of NC_053398.1, from coordinate 120,944,594 downwards.
ACTAAGGGGGGAGATATATCAAATTGGTCTAAAATAGAACTGGCTTAGTTGCCCATAGCAACCAATCAGATTCCATCTTTCATTTTCCAAAGGAGCTGCGAGTAATGAAAGGTGAACTCTGATTGGTTGCTATGGGCAACTAAGCCAGTTCTACTGTAGACCAGTTTGATAAATCTCCCCCTAAACCACCACATCATCCACTATCTTATAAGTGACAACAAGCTGCACCAACTTATTGATTAAATTAGTCACCAGTTGTCATGTTGTATCTTCTATCTCCTCTTTAAGGATGGTAAATATATAAAGTAATATTCCCAAAGCAACCAATAATAAATTTTTGTATATTTTATAAGAAAATAAAGGCATACATTGGAGGCAGATTTCTCATTTGCATGTAAACGAATGTTGGCTGCCATTAATCCATCGCTGGCACATCATGAATTAAATCTCTGCTTCCTTTCTGAGTGCAATTTATCATATGCATCTACAACCACACATTGCCCAGAGCTGTATTCACCACATTAAAAGAGCTAAACACCAGACAATGATTTATTCCCGGAGCGTCTATCCCATCAGTTTTTCTACAAAGAAAACGAACAACATAAACATTAGTGTTTTATGACTTTACTGGAAGAACCACACAATGAAAAATGAAGAAAATTCCAATACATTCATTATCCAACTGATCCCAATAGGCTGTTCAGATGTAGAGGCTTCATTTATTATAACTAAAGGGGCAATGGCAGGGTTTTTAAAGGGGTTTTCCAAGTGCGTTGGTGCCCATTATAGAGACTGCAAACTTTTCATCTAACTTGATTTTACTCAAACTTTCTGTATGTACCACATGGTACATGGGACTACTTAAAAGTGGCACTATTGAAGGCAACAGAAAATTGCATTAGGCTTGTCAGTAAAAGCAAAAAAAGGAAGAGACCACTGTGGTACTCAGCAGAAGTGGCCAAAATCATTAAAAACAAAAAGATAGCATTTAGTAATTATAAAAAATAAAAAAAACGAGGATGACAGGCAAATTTATAAGATTAGGCAGAGAGAGGCCAAACAAGTTATAAGAGCTTCTAAAGCACAGGCAGAAGAGAAATTAGCTCAGTCAGTGAAAAAAGACGATAAGACATTTTTCAGATACATAAATGAAAAAAGGAAACTAAAACAAGGAATTACCAAATTAAAAACAAAAGAAGGAAGGTATATGGAAGAAGATAAAGAACTAGCTGACTGCCTCAATGAATACTTCTGTTCAGTTTTTACAAAGGAAAATGAAGGAAAAGGACCTCAGTTAGGAAAGAAGACTAATGAATCTTTTGATGCATGTGTCTTTACAGAGGAAGAGGTTCTAAGTCAGCTGTCTAAAATTAATACAAATAAGTCACAGGGGCCTGATGGGATACACCCAAAGCTATTAAAAGAGCTCAGTGGCAAACTAGCAAAACCATTAACAGATTTATTTAACCAATCACTGGCAACAGGAGTCGTCTGAGAAGATTGGAAATTGGCAAATGTTGTGCCCATTCACAAGAAAGGTAGTAGGGAGGAATCGGGCAACTATAGGCCAGTAAGCCTGACATCAATAGTGGGGAAATTAATGGAAACCATACTTAAGGAGAGGATTGTGGAACATCTAAAATCCCATGGATTGAAAGATGAAAAACAGCATGGGTTTTATGTCAAACTAATCTTATTGATTTTTTTTGATTGGGTGACTAAAATAATAGATGGCGGAGGTGCAGTAGACATCGCTTATCTGGACTTTAGTAAGGCTTTTGATACTGTCCCACATAGAAGGCTTATTAATAAATTGCAGTCTTTGTGCGTGGACTCCCATATTGTTGAATGGATTAGGCAGTGGCGAGGGACAGACAACAGAGGGTTGTAGTCAATGGAGTATATTCAGACCATGGTCTTGTTACCAGTGGGGTACCTCAGGGATCTGTTCTGGGACCCATATTAATTAATATCTTTATCAGCGAAATTGCAGAAGGCCTCGATGGTAAGGTGTGCCTTTTTGCTGATGACACAAAGATTTGTAACAGGGTTGATGTTCCTGGAGGGATACACCAAATGGAAAAGGATTTAGGAAAACTAGAGAAATGGTCAAAAATCTGGCAACTAAAATTTAATGTTGATAAGTGCAAGATAATGCACCTGGGGCGTAAAAACCCAAGAGCAGAATATACAATCAGTCTTTACAATCAGAAGTACACTGGAAAATGGCTGAATCCACGATGGCTGAGGCTATTTATAGGGCTGTGACATCACAGCGCTGGCTGGCTGCTGATTGGCTGCATTCATGGCATTGTGGGTGACCCCTCGTTCTCAGAGTTCCTTGCTCCATGTCCTAACATGTGCAGCGGCCATTTTAGGAAAAAATTTGATTCGTTACCAGGAATCATGAGGATTCGGATTCGGTGGGGATTAAATTTTTTCTTAATTCAGATCAAATTCCACTTCGTCAACTTCGATTCGCTCATCTCTAGAACTGAGTTGCAGTACCCCAGCTAGTGGACAGAGCTGTCTGCTTCCAGCTCCATGCACTTGGGAGTACCTGGGGGTACCAGGTGTTGGATCCACACCAATCTAATATTGATGAGCCATCATAAGGATAAATCATCAGTATCTAGAGCTCAGACAACCCCTTTAAGTATATACACCTTGCCTGATGTTCTGTCCATTGAAGCACTTTACTTCTGTTCGGTATAAATTTTATGGCTGTCTTCACACATCCAAAACTTGGCATTTTTTTTATAGACTTCATTTAGTTGCCAGGGAAGAGATTTGCCCATTTCAGTGCAATCACTTGAGAGCTTCTGCCACATAAAAAGGGAGTCATGTGCTTGTTGGTAGAAAAGAAAGTGAATGACAACTTGGGACAGTGATGCCCAACCCTGCTAACGTGAGGGTATCCTTGGACAATTTTGCTACTTACCTGCTCCAATTCCTACTCCTCCAAAAAAAGATGTTGCCATTTGCCATCTCTACTGTAAAAGTGACATGTTGCTGCTGCTATGTTTTGAGAAACCCTGATTTGGTTCTGAAGAACCCTTGAGTTTCATTGAAACACTGTCTCACAAGAGGAATGTAAAGGAGCTCACACAACCTCCCTGCCAGTATGCCTCTCCTCCTGCAACCCTATGGCGCGCGCACTCCCTCTGGCTCTTAAAGGGCAGCACACATCCTAAACCTTACCAGACAATGCCTGAGATACTTCAGACACCTTCCCTAGTGGGTGAGTAATAATGTCTGCCCATGTGCTGACTTATGCCTGGTTACCAGTATTGACCCTCTGCTACCTGACCTGACCTGTGTCTGATACCCATGTTGATTCTACACTGCCTGCCCTGACCTTAAACCTTTTACCATATTGCAAGTACTATGCCACACCTGACCTCAGTCTGTCTCTGAATAAAATTCTTCCTGACCCCTCAGTGCCTCGTACTAGTGTCTCTGACAGGTGTGGGTCAGCTGTCAACCACACAGGGACTACTCCAGGAGGTACTGGTCTGATGGTTACAAAGCAAAGAAGTTCAGATCCCTGTATAGGGGTTAACAAGTGAAATCCAGGGGACTGCCAGGATAACGCCTCTAGGTTTAGCCCAAAGTCAAACCTGTTGTTTGACATAGTGGTTCCACACCCACTGTCTTAACAGCTGAAAAGGTAATACCCCCTAGTCCAGGCATGGCCAACCTGCGGCTCTCCAGCTGTTGTAAAACTACAATTCCCACCATGCCCTGCTGTAGGCTGATAGCTGTTGGCAGTCTGGGCATGCTGGGAGTTGTAGTTTTGCAACATCTGGAGAGCCTCAGGTTGGCCATCCCTGCCCTAGTCTATAGAATAGTGAGACACTGAATATTGCTGCCATATTGAACTCATCAGATACCACCTTTAAATCTGGCAACAGTGGAAGAATCTAGAACAACCACAAAAACTACGACCCAAATTTCATGCAAGCAAACAAATAATTAGAACATTGTGAAACGACTATCTCCCTGCCCGAGTCTTGAAATTAGTCTGTGTCCCTCCCCCACCCTCGCTGCTAACGTCGTCTTCATGTGGTTTGGTTTTGTAGAGCAGGAGGCTTCAGCCGCATCTTTCTGTCAGATTTCTCCCCATGGAACATACTTTGTTAATAGAATGTGATCAAAAGCATACTGCTGTCAATTAGAAAAGTGAGATTTGCCTTAACAGATGTTACACATTCTTCTCTTCTGCTTATGTATCCTTTATAAACACAGCCATATGTCTGTCATAATGCGGGGACGGCACTAAGGTCAGGAATTACATTGCATTGCAATTATACATCCTGGCTGCTGCTCCCGGTAGGGAAATGTGTATTTGAACACCTGCCTGATCGTGTTCCATACATTTACAATGTAACTAATTTGTAACAAATTGTTTGATCACTGGAAACATGATAGCATAGACTGTGCTTGTGATAGTTATCGCTGCTTGTATTAAAACAGTCATGTAAAGATCATGCCCCCTTAAAGGGAATCCATCTTCAGAAACACCAGCTAAACTACAGTAATAGTATAAAGGGTGCGGAGTCGGAATCTGTTCATTATTATCTTCATGCTTACTTGCATTCTGTGCAATGAATAGAGAGAGGGCGAGTCTCTTGGAAAAGATCCCCAGCTGGTCTATGTGTAGTACCCCAGACCTGGGGGGGTACTACTATTGTAACTAAAATGGTTTGTATTGCAAATGAAATGTAATGTAATGTCATGCAATACACTTTACAATACACCAGCAGATGGTGTACGGTTGGCAGTGTTTGGCAACAGGAATGGGACTTAAGAGAGAAAGGAATGGGCCTCCCTGCGCTCCCTAAGTTTAGATGTATGAAAATCAACCCGGATGGGGTGATACCGCAGCTGGAATGTCCTGAAAAGGAGCTGTTGTCCTCCTTGAGGTAAAATCAGAATAAAAATCAGTGTGTCACCCGTGGGTGGCACTGGACATAAGCGCAGGAAATACAGTCTAAGCGGCTACTGATGCTGGGTGAGAGAGCTAGATGGACTGAGGACGCGATCAGAGTGGGGGGGAGGGGAGACAAAATACCGGCAAAGTGCAGCGTCCACCGGCTGTCTCAATAGAGGGGTATGAGGTGAGACTACTAAGGTTGGGAGCATATGAATGGTACCAGTGTAATTCCTACCTGAAAAGGGGTTGGCTCTGGTGTGCGTCCTGCTTGCGATTGATGGAACCTTCTTTCCTATCCTGCTTCTGCGGAGTATTATAGGTAGAAAACTTCCTTATGAGTTGCCGTGGGCTCTTCTTTCACCTTCTAGCATGAGCGCTGCCCCGGCCGGAAGCAAACGCTCTGCGAGGTGGCTGGTTACTTTGGTTGTCCTAGAAACCGGGTCGGTGACGTCACCTGCGGCAATACTGTAGCCTCCGTAGGACAAAAAACCTTCCTACGCGTTTCGGGGCCGTGCGGGCTCCTTCGTCAGGGATAGTTTGTTATCAGTGTCCGTGGAGGTTAAATAGCTGACTCGGTTTCCAAGGTAACCACGTCAACAAGCAACCAAGAGAGCAGGCGTGCAGGTTACCAGACCGCTATGTAATATAGATCTATAGTGATGCAATTAGGTTCATAGTTCTTTTATAATTACATTAGCAATCCGAGGGACACCATGTATATATGTACTTTGATGGTGATTGATAATTGCCCTATGGATCCAATAGTCCTCAAGTGTGTGTATTTATTGGAAAGCAAAAAGTTCTATTTCCTGGTTTAACCCGTGTGGTGCCAGGCTGTTATATCTAAAGATCCATTTACTTTCCACTCTAGACATGAGTTTGATGTAATCCCCTCCCCTGCTCTCCTGTTTAACTCTCTCTATGCCCCCAAATTTGGATCCCAGGAACTTCCCTTGATGGAATTCCACATAGTGGCGGGATAGGGGATGATGGTCTACTTTTTTATGGATATTGTTGATGTGCTCCCTGATCCTGGTTTTTAATTCTCTTTTTGTACGTCCAACATAGATTTTGTGACAAGGGCACTGGATGTAATAAATAACCCCTTTGGTGTTGCAGGAGATATAGTCCCTGATGGTAAATTTACCTTGTGGGGTATGGAGTTCAAATAGGGGTTTTATTAGATGTTTCACAGTTCTACAATTCTTACACAGACGGCAGGGAAAAAAACCTTTTTTCAGACATGATTGGAGCCCCAATGTTTGTCTTTTCTCAGATGGAGCTATAAGATTAGCTAAATTAGAGGCTTTCCTAAAAATAAATGTGGGTTTCAGAGGAATCTTCTCCCCTATGATTTTATCATACTTGAGAATGTCCCAATGTCTATAAATGATTCTTTTAAAAGTGCCCACCCCTGCACTGAATGTAGTAATGATGGGGACCTTTATTTGGTTGACATCCTCACTGGCAGGGGTGTCCTTGTCTATTATATTATCTTTTAGTAGTACTTTCCTGTCCATAACACTGACAGTGTTGGTAATTGGAATCAATGCTTTTGACTCATACCCTTTTGCCAGAAATTTTTTGTTTAGATCTACTACCTCCTGTTGGTAATCAGTGTCCGTAGTGCAGTTTCTACGGGCCCTGATATACTGACCGTAGGGGATGTTGTTCAACCAAGTGTGCAGGTGACAACTTCCCAAAGGAATAAAACTATTAGTATTGGTTGGTTTATGATATGTTTTAGTATATATGGACCTGTCCTCAATGAATATGGTTAAGTCCAAGAAGTTGATTTCTTTTTTGTCATATGAAGGAGTAAAATGCAGATTAAAATAATTTTTATTCAAATTGCCTAAAAAATTGTCGAGGGAAGACTCATCCCCCTTCCAGATAAAAATGACATCGTCAATGAACCTTTTCCAGAGGACCAGACCCGCACCGAGCTCCCCCTCAGGGAATATAGTGGGCTCCTCCCATCTACCCATATAGAGGTTGGCGAAGCTCGGCGCGAATCTGGTCCCCATTGCGGTCCCCCACGTCTGGAGATAAAAATCTGGACCATACTTAAAATAATTGTGCTCTAAGATGAACGTTATACAATCGCACGTAAAATTGATTTGTTCCTCAGATATATTTTGATCTTTTTTTTAAAAATATTCCACAGCATCACGGCCCTTTTTTTTATCGATTATTGTGTAAAGGGCAGTCACGTCCAAAGTGCCCAAAAGGAAATCCGTCTGCCATTCGATCCCTTCTAAAATTTGGAGGATATGTTTCGTGTCTTTAAGATACGCCGGTAGTTTTAAAACCTGTTCTTGTAATAAAATGTCCACATACTTGGATAGGTTGGAGGTGAGGCTATCGATCCCTGAAATTATAGGTCTGCCCGGTGGGCAAGTTCTATTCTTGTGAATTTTAGGGAGATAGTAAAAGATTGGTATCTTAGGGCTTTGATTGTTAATAAAGAGGATTTCGTCCTTAGAAAGGGCTCCCAAAATCTTCCCCTTTTGAATTAATAAATTCAGTTTGCTTTTGTATATTGTTGTGGGGTCGAGACTGAGTTGCTTATACGTCTTTCGATCCGAAAGCAGTCTTAGGGCCTCCTGATGGTAGTCCTTCTGGTCAAGTATGACCAATCCACCCCCTTTATCTGCTGGTCTAATAATGATCTGATTATTCGTTTGTAGGGATTTGATGGCTCTACTCTCCCCCTTGGATAGGTTGTAAGGACTAATTTTCTTATTGGGATTGATCCGAAGTAAGTCCCTAATGACCAATGATTGAAAGGTGATTAGGGAATCAGAGTATTCGGAAATGGGGTTAAATTTTGATATAGGTTTTAAATTAGTATGGGTGAATTTGTTGTCAATATCCACATAATTTTGTGTATCCATCCTTCCAGTCCTTAAGTTTGGTTCTGGTATCCCTAAAGTCTGATTGGGGCGCATACTAACAACTCCAGTGTTTGTGTCTCCTCTTATTTGTGTCTTTGTTGGTATTTTAGTTGTTAAAGATGCTGTAATATTTACATGAGTATTGGCTGGTTTATTCATTAATAATTGTTTTTCCTTTTTAATAAAGAATTTTTTTAGAGCCAAATTCCGTAGGAATTTTTTCACCCCAATGAATGCATCAAATGTATTCAGTTTAGAAGAGGGGGCAAATTTTAAACCCTTATTAAGGAGGGTAAGTTCTTCATTGCTTAAAGTGTGGCTACTAAGGTTGAATATACCTTCCCCCAGACTTATTTGTTTTTCTTTAATTTTGGTTAAGCCTCGTCCTCTTCTCCCCCTTTTGGTTTTTTTCTTTTTGTTTGATTCCTTGTGCGAAAAAAATCCTTATTAACAGTCTTCTTAATTTTTTTGCTCGTGACGGTATTCCGTGGTCTATTTTGTTTAGGGCTATTTCTAATAATAGTATTGATAGTACTGGCTCCTTTGACTACCGTAGCGTAGCTTAGTTGATTTTCTGCTGTATTAAATACATCTGTATGGGACCCTTGGATAATATCCCCTACTGGGAGTGGTGTATCCTCAATGACTGCCAGCTCGTCTATTGTCTCAAGGATCGCATATCTATTAGGGGATATGATTGAACCATTCTCCTGTTGCTGAGGTCTTAATACCCTGGTGTTAGATTCCAAAATTTGAGCCGGTGATGCCTGGGTCCTAGCCCCTATTATTTCTTCACAGGGGTTCTCCTCATTCACTCGGCTATCCTCATATACTGAAAGATTATTCAAGGTGCAATCACACCATGTGCTGTCTATGGTGTCAAAGTCCCTATCAGATACTGGGCTCACTGTTGATTTAATACCTGCTAAATCCACTGCACTATCTATTTCTGATGTGTCTCTGTTGAATTTCTTCGTTTTTTTGACTATTATGGCATCTTCTTTGTTTTTAATTCTGTTTTTTACTGACCTAGAAATTCTTATTAGATCCTCCTCTTCTTTATATGGTCTGATTTTGTCAAAGAGTTCTAGTATCTCTTGGTTATTTCTCCTCAAGCTATCCTTTCTTTTTTCAATAATAAAAACTACTGCTTTTTTAGAAAAGTCATGAAATAGGGTGTCCCATTCCTTGAGGGTGATGGTATCCCCCAAATCTCCATTAAGAGGTTTGGACACCTTAAGGCCCTTGGGGACCGTATCATTCTCTAAATATTTTTCCAATGAGGAGACTTCCCATAAGTCCCGCATCTCTGTTATTAATAATTGTTCTAGTCTTTTGACATTATTAATCATCTCATTTTTCTTTTCTTTCCATAAATAGTTTGGTTGATTTAAGGTGTCTTTTTTGTTGTTAAAGAATGTCTGTATGAAGATCATTCTATCTCTCCTATCATACCATAATTCGCTCATGGTGGACAGTAGCGGTATGCTGCAGGGGGGATTGTAACAGAAACAATACAAAAGAGAGAAAGGAATGGGCCTCCCTGCGCTCCCTAAGTTTAGATGTATGGGGTGATACCGCAGCTGGAATGTCCTGAAAAGGAGCTGTTGTCCTCCTTGAGGTAAAATCAGAATAAAAATCAGTGTGTCACCCGTGGGTGGCACTGGACATAAGCGCAGGAAATACAGTCTAAGCGGCTACTGATGCTGGGTGAGAGAGCTAGATGGACTGAGGACGCGATCAGAGTGGGGGGGAGGGGGACTTACCATTCCATTCCTCCACTCTTAGTAAGGGTGGGTGATCCGACTTCCTGCCAAGGGTGGGGAAGAGCTAGTTAGAAGAGTTTGGAGGTGGAGAGTGAGGAGTTAGGGAGCATTCAATACATCTCCCGCTCAGGCCATGTGGACCGCAGAAGCAGCTCATAAGGAGGACAACATTGCCTCAGGAAAACTGCAGGGTCCTAGGCAATGGAAGATTTGTAAACTACTGCATATTTGTGTCAGCAGAGTAATCAAGCAATCAAGCTATCAAGATGATGCTGCAACGTGGTAAGTAGAGATGGCCTTGCGGTTCGCCCGGTGGTCGTCTCGCGGCGAACTTTGCGCGTTCGCGATTCGCCGAACATGTGAACATATGGCGATGTCTGCCAGCGCCATTTTTTTTGCATTGCACCGAACTTTGACCCATGACACATCCATCAGGTAGGACAGGACAGCCAATTGAGATGTTTCAGCACATGGACACACCCCCACCCTGTTACAGAACCCGATCTGGCCGCCATTTTACATTTTGTGTTTTGCCAGTGTAGGGAGAGGTTGCATTGTGGAGCAGGGACAGGCTGATAGGGACATCAAACGCTAGCTAATAGGGCCACAAAAGTCCTTTTAAGAACTGGTATAGGTGTGCTATCGATAGGTGTGATATTCTGAGGGGTGTGATATACTTATAATATACTTTCTTTGGAACAACTAATTGCAACAGGTGTGATATACCTGTTGCCCCCAAAAAAACTGATTGAGGGGTGTGATATACCTATAATATACTTTCTAACATAGAAAGTATATTATAGTGCATTTGTATTGTGCAGCAGTTGTGTGCAGTTCTGCTGCGATACTGCAGCTATATAGAGGGACAAGCGCTATTGGAACAACTAATTGCAATGGGTGTGATATTATACCTGTTGCACAAAAGAAACTGATTAAGGGGTGTGATATACCTATAATATACTTTCTAACATAGAAAGTACAGTATATAGTGCATTTGTATTGTGCATCAGTTGTGTACGGTTCTGCTGCGATACCGCAGCTATATAAAGGGACAAGCCCTATTGGAACAACTATTTGCAACAGGTGTAATATACCTGTTGCCCCCAAAAAAACTGGTGATATAACCCCCAAAAAAACTGGTGATATAACCCCAAAAAAAACTGTGATATAACTTCTTCCACAAAATACTGATTGAGGGCTGCGATATACCTGTTGCCCCAAATAAACAGGGTGGTGTGATATAACTTGTGGCAAAAAAAATAATTGAGGGGTGTGATATACCTGCTTCCACAAAATACTAATTAGGGGGTTTGATATACCTGCTTCCACAAAATATTGATTGAGGCCTGTGATATACCTGCTTCCACAAAATACTGATTAAGGTGATTGATATACCTGCTTCCACCAAATATTGATTGAGGCCTGCGAGATACCTGCTTCCACAAAATACTGATTAAGTGGATTTATATACCGGTTTCCACCAAATATTGATTGAGGCCTGCGATATACCTGCTTCCACAAAATACTGATTAAGGGGTTTGATATACCTGTTCCACCAAATATTGATTGAGGCCTGCGATATACATGCTTCCACAAAATACTGATAAAGGGGATTTATATACCTGTTTCCCCCAAATATTGATTGAGGCCTGCGATATACCAGCTTCCACAAAATACTGATTAAAGGGATTGATATACCTGCTTCCACCAAATATTGATTGAGGCCTGCGATATACTTGCTTACACAAAATACTGATTAAGAGGATTGATATACCTGCTTCCAAAAAATACTGATTGAGGTCTGCGATATGCCTGCTTCCACAAAATACTGATTAAGGGGATTGATATACCTGCTTCCACAAAATACTAATTAAGGGGCTTGATATACCCGTTTCCACCAAATATTGATTGAGGCCTGCGATATACATTTTTCCACAAAATACTGATAAAGGGGATTTATATACCTGTTTCCACCAAATATTGATTGAGGCCTGCGATATACCTGCTTCCACAAAATACTGATTAAGGGGATTGATATACCTACTTCCACCAAATATTGATTGAGGCCTGCGATATACTTGCTTACACAAAATACTCATTAAGAGGATTGATATACCTGCTTCCAAAAAATACTGATTGAGGCCTGCGATATACCTGCTTCCACAAAATACTGATTAAGGGGATTGATATACCTGCTTCCACAAAATACTAATTAAGGGGTTTGATATACCCGTTTTAACCAAATATTGATTGAGGCCTGCGATATACCTGCTTCCACAAATACTGCTCTTCTCTAGGGACTTAGGCACAGAGTCATTTTCAAAATGACAGGCAGAGGAAGAAGCAGGCTATTCCGCAGGGGTGGTAGGGGTCGGGCAGGTGCACCAGGCCGGAGCCTAAGTGGGAAGTTGAAGAAGGCGCGTGAGATTACTTCAAAGGACGCACCAGAGTTGGTTGAGTGGCTCATTCAGCCTTCCGCTTCTGCACCCTCCTCATTCTCTGTATCTGCACCCTCCTCACTCTCTGATGTGTGCACCCCAAAAGACACCACCGCCACAATCATAGCCCCTCCACTCAAGTCAGAGAAATTATTTTCCCATCCATTCCCAGACCTTACCAATGCGCAGCCAGTCTTGACATCGGATGAGGAAGAGGAGGTAGCAATGGCCGCCACCCAGTGGTCTGACGACAGTACCCAGATCAGCCCAAAGATGGAGGTCCCCGCTGTTGCTGCCTACTCCGAGATCTCAAATATCAGTGGTGGTGAAGGTGACAATGATGACATGTCGATGGACGTCACCTGGGTGCCCACAAGAGACGAAGAGGAGGGGAATTCAGAGGGAGAGACGGAGCACCAGAGAGGGAGGAAAAGGAGGAGAAGTAGGCAGAGAAGAGGCAAAAAGCAGACTGCAAATGTATCTGGAGCGAGCCATCCACCATGCCTGGTCACTTCTGGCGCTCCCAGGACGCAGGCACATGGCTTCTCGGTGTGGGCTTTTTTTAATGTGTCAGCTGCTGACAATAGTGTTGCCATCTGCAGCCTGTGCTGTCAACGCATAAGTCGCGGTAAGCTCAACACTCACCTAGGGGCGACCACCTTAAGATAAAAAAGGCACCTGGCCTCCCATCACCAAGCCCAGTGGGAGCAACGCCGTCAGAACTCACAAAGCCACACTCCCGGCGCTACACGTCCTGCCTCTTCTCCTTCTACTCTCTCCTTCCATTTGTCCTCCACTCCACCTTCCACCGTGCCGTCATCGCGTTCATCTGGCAGAAGGCAGGCTTCCATGGCCCAAATGTTCGAGCGTAATAAGTTGATGACGCCAGATAACCCTCTTGCCCAATGGCTGACCGCTGGCTTGTCGGAACTGCTAGCCCCGCCAACTACTGCACTATAAACTGGTGGACTCGGAGGCCTATCGAAAATTTGTGGCCATTAACACAACGCAATGGAAGGTCCCCGGAAGGAAATATTCCTCCCAGAAGGGCATCCCAGAGCTATATGGCCATGTTCAGCAGCAAGTTAATATATCTCTGACATACAGTGTCGGTGCCAAGATACATCTGACCACAGACACGTGGTCTAGCAAACACGGGCAGGGAAGGTACATAACTTTTACTGCCCACTGGGTGGACTTGCTGTGGCTCGTGGCTCCTGTGTGCACTTGCTGTTACCGCCACGGATTAGATGGAGTACATTCTTATTCTTCTTGAAGAAAATATGGTGTTTCCCAAAGCTCCTCAATGACTGACCCTACTTTAAATCTGGTAGCATTTCAGATCCTTGGCACTCAAGTTTTAGTGTACAACGATAACAGTTGTTTTTTATTTAGAAACTGATTGTACCCTATTGCATTACAGTTTGTCAGCAAACACAACTGTGGGATAAGCCACACGTGGTAAATAAAAGACCAGCGATTCGAGCTTGGCTCTGTAGCTACGCCAACAATCCCAGTTCCATTATCATAACTTCAGCGACTCTTCAGAAAGTTGTGTCTGCTCCAAGCTAAATTAAAATGTGCTTCAAATGAGAGAACTGGGCTTTGATGCAAATTATAATGAATTGTTCATGCAGTAGCTAAAAAATAAACTATTTTATAGCAATTCCAATTTCTTTTGTCATATACCATAATTAAAAAATCCACAAAACATCTACAAAATCAGTGATTTCTACCCAATGGAAAAGCCTGTGGTGGAGGATTGAGCCACAAAAATTAATGTTAGACTTACTGTACACTCTCAATAATACGCATGGTAAAAACATAGATATGGGATTAAAAGGGTTGACGCAGGCAACTATTTTAAGTGGACCTCTACGAGCCCTAATGGTTCTCATTTCCTCAGTATTTATATATATATAGCAATTATAATAATCTTCTTTTTCTTAAATTAACATGCAGCTGAGAGGCGGTTCTGTAGTAATCTGAATAAGCAGTGGGTTGAGCCTCTCAAGAAACGGCAGATGGATTTCAGACTACCTGGTTGGCCCCACTTGCAGGTCAGCCTTGAGTGATGAGGGGATGGGGCCTCACTACACACTACGCTCCTGCACTTGCATATAAACACACATTGGTAAGTGTTCCTGTCAGGCTGCGCAGCTATGATGTCATATCGTAGGCAGGATCACATCATTACCACCTACTGTAGAGCAGTGTAGTGAGGCCTCACCACTCTAGTCAGCTCTGCAAACGGAGGCAACCAGTCCTACTCACAATCAAAGACAGGTTGTTTGCAGGCATTTTATATCATTCCTGGAAAACCCCTTCAAAGAGCACTCGTCAGCAAGATCAAACCTATTAAACCAGGCAAAATGATACCTGTCTTGTGAGAACTGGCTGTGGCATTCCTGAGAAAAAAAGAGCTGTAGCCAGCACTGGGACACTGAGGTGCACCGATGATCTAGGCTCCACCACTCAGTGCACTAATGGCCTTATTCTTGGGAACGTTGCAACCAATTTTCACAAGGTGTAATTTTAAAGGGGTTATCCGACAATAACAAATGCTCTTCCATATGCCGGGCCCCTCACACTGATTCCACTTACCTGGCTCCCTGCACCTCTCCTTGTCCCCGCACTACGGCTGCTGCTTCTCCCCGAGCGCAGATAAAAACATCTGTTGTCGGGGGTGGGGGTGCAGCCAATGGCAGGCGGTGACGGGGACGAGGTGGGTGACGCTAGAGAGGCTTGTCACCATCTGCCATTGGCTGACCCCCCCCCCTTCCCGACACCGGATGTTTTTATCTGTGCACCGGGAGAAGCCGGAGCGGTGGTGCGGGGACCAGGAGCGGCGCGGGGAGCCAGATAAGTAGAATCCGTGTGAGGGGCTCGGCATATGGGGGATCATTTGTTACTGTCGAATAACCCCTTTTACCAGCGGGGTCAACTCCACCAGGCAGAGGTTGACGCTGCTGGTGGGTGATTTTTAAATACAATTCTTTAAAGCTGGACATACACTTAAATAATAAGATGATGAAGGGCTTCTTCCACATTTCATGACACCTATAAACATCTGGTGACAGCCATGTATGCAGATGTTACTTGCTCACCAATAATAGTTTCACCCCTGCCACAGTTGCCAATAAGCTCAAGAAAAGGGTGAAAGGAAGGGGTGGCATTTTGGGCAGATTTACCCTAGCAGAAGATTTATGGGTGGTTCATGGGCATTTTGAGGTGGGTCCGGGGTGGGGGTTTAATGTCAGTGAATATAATAGCCACTATGTGCGACATTTCACTCTGTTACATACCTGGGCAACCATCACGGTTAGACATCTTCCCATATAACCTGTTTAGTTTACTCTAGGCCTAGACCAGGGGTAGGCAACCTTACATGTGGGCTTGGCAGCTGAAGGCATCTGTGTTGGTCCCATGTTCCTATGTGCCCGCATTGCTGAGAAAAATTATGTTTTATTATATGCAAATGCGCCTCTGGGAGCAACATGGGAGTTGCCGTTACACCTAGAGGCTCTGCTCTCTCTACAACTGCAGCGCTCTTTGCAGATTGATTGACAGGGCCAGGCAGTGAAAACATCATAACGCCTGGCCCTGACAATCAAAGTAGGGAGGGCACGGCAATTGCAGAGAGAGCTGAGCCTCTAGGTGTAATGGCAACGCCCCCGTTGCTCCTAGAGGCTCATTTGTATATATTAAAACATTACTTTTTTCAGCAATGTGGACACATATGAACATGGGACCAACACAGATGCCTTCAGCTGCCAAGTGCACATGTAACAGGTCAGCCAGTGTCATAGGTACAAATCTGCTGACAGATGCCCTTTAAGTGACAAGGCACAAAGATTAATTCTCAAACTTTTTCAACTGGTGCCTCAACAAAAAGACCATAGAGATCCGGGCTGAGCTTCACCAGTGACTGATGTATATGCCAAAATTGTCACTTGCCAAACTAGACTGGTGCTCCTTTTCCGCAGAACTGGAGGTGGGGAAAGTACAGGGATGGACTGTCTGCCAAAATGCTACCCCCTTGCAGTCATTTAAGTGCTACCTTACATCATGGATGGTGCACCCTGAGTTCAAAAAATTTCAGGGCTGCTATAGAGACAATGACACAGGTGGTCAAGAGACCCTGTCCATCTTCAGACCATCTTTGTGCCACCAGCACGTTGTCTTGATGTGCGATGTTAGTTCTTTCATCTGATGCACACAATATAATGGCTGCTAATATAAGAAACGTCACCTGTAATAAGAGGTGGAGGAGGCATCTGAAATGGAGCTGCAGATTCTCAAAGCTTCAATATTTAGGTTTAGAGGCTCTTTAAAAAATTTACTAAGAAATCAGATCACTGAACAACTATTTCTTCTAAGGTTAAATTGTAGTAAGTTCATAGCAGTTCTAAGGTATTGCTGACTAGTGGATTTTATACTAGGCTTGTACTTTGCAAGTCCCCCCTCTGTTTGCAAGCTGGAAGAATGCAAAGCTACATATCGCCACCTACTGGCAAGGTTGCAACTGCAATATTTTTTATTTTTTTTATCAACTACTAATCCATAAACCTTGTCATGTACAATCCAGGGATTAAAAACATACTCACTTATATCATATACATAATGATACACACTATTTTGTTCTCGTGCACTGAACAAATATTTTCTATTTTACCAATATAAGACAAATTAGAACATGTTTTCAGTCTTTAATAATGTTTCTATTCACTGACAGCAAGCAGGGACGAAACGTATAATCTAAAGCTTATTAGAAAGTTGCATAACTATGGTGATTAAACGGGTCTTCTGCTTAGAACAAGTTATTCCCAACAACATATAGATTGGTGGGGGTCCCTCAGGATCACAAGAATGGGGGTCTCATGTTTCCCATTTGAAGAGGCAGATGGTCGAGCATGCACATCACTGCTTCATTCACTACCAGGAATAGCTGAGCGCTGTGCTCCACTATCTCCTCTAGTCCAGTAGTAGGGAATAGAGTAGTAGTGCACATGCTTGACCTGCAAATCTATTTGTATGGGGGCATGGGACCCCTGTTTTCATGACTGGAATGGAGTAATACCCCCACCAATCTGAATTTTATGTCATGGATCAGAACACAATAGTCTAAGTTGGTGAAGTGAAATGAGAAAAATATATAAATAAAACTATTGTTTAGAAACAGAAAAGAGAAAATTGCCATGTGCGTATGTATTCACCCCCTTTGTTAGGAAGCCCATAAAAAGCTCTGGTGCAACCAATTACCTTCAGAAGTCACATAATTAGTGAAACGATGTCCACCTGCGTGCAATCTAAGTGTCACATGATCTGTCATTACATATACACACCTTTTTTGAAAGGTCCCAGACGCTGCAACACCTAAGCAAGAGGCATCACTAACCAAACACTGCCATGAAGACCAAGGAACTCTCCAAACAAGTAAGGGACAATGTTGTTGAGAAGTACAAGTCAGGGTTAGGTTATAAAAAAAATATCCAAATCTTTGATGAACCCCAGGAGCACCATCAAATCTATCATAACTAAATGGAAAGAACATGGCACAACAGCAAACCTGCCAAGAGACGGCCGCCCACCAAAACTCACGGACCAGGCAAGGAGGGCATTAATCAGAGAGGCAGCACAGAGACCTAAGGTAACCCTGGAGGAGCTGCAGAGTTCCACAGCAGAGACTGGAGTATCTGTACATAGGACGACAATAAGCTGTACACTCCATAGAGTTGGGCTTTATAAAGGAGTAGCCAGAAGAAAGCCATTACTGTCAGCTAAAAACAAAAAGGCACGTTGTGAGTTTGTGAAAAGGCATGTGGGAGACTCCCAAAATGTATGGAGGAAGGTGCTCTGATCTGATCAGACTAAAATTTAACTTTTCGGCCATCAAAGAAAACACTATGTCTGGCACAAACCCAACACATCACATCACCCAAAGAACACCAGCAGCCGGGACTGGAAAACTGGTCAGAGTTAAGGGAAAGATGGATGGTGCTAAATACAGGAATATTCTTGAGCAGAACCTGTCCTACTCTGTGTGTGATTTGAGACTAGGACGGAGGTTCACCTTCCAGCAGGACAATGACCCCAAACACACTGCTAAAGCAACACTTGAGTGATTTAAGGGGAAACATGTAAATGTGTTGGAATGGCCTAGTCAAAGCCCAGATCTCAATCCAATAGAAAATCTGTGGTCAGACTTACAGATTGCTGTTCACAAGCGCAAACTATCCAGCTTAAAGGAGCTGGAGCAGTTTTGCAAGGAGGAATGGGCAAAAATCCCAGTAGTAAGATGTGGCAAGCTCATAGAGACTTGGAATTTATGAGGGAGTATGGATGAAACAAATGGCAAAAGTGCTTGTTCTGTACAATGATCTGCCCATCTGTTCTAAAGAACAAAGCATTACACTTGAAGCTGCATGAGCCAGTCACCAGCCAGTATCTAGTACTGGTTTTCTCCACATGCTTCCTTCCTCTCCTTTCCTATTGGTGCATTACCCTACAGTAAGGGGGTATCTGCAAATTGTTTATCTCTTTCTTTTATTTAATGAAATATCATGTCATGCTATGTATTGCACCCATCATAACCAGGTTTGGATGGCACAGCCAGGGTTAAAAATTTAGGTGGGTATCTAGGATCCACCCTCAATTGAGTCTAGAGAGTTCTAGCCTTGAGTTTACTAGGAAAGGAAACAAATCCATGTACTCGATTCCTCCCAGGACTGGACTAAAGCTACAGAGACTCACTAATCTCTGGATGATGTACAGAAAGGAAGAAAGAGAGAAAGAAGCAAGAAGGTTCAGAAATATGCATAGCTGAGCATTGAAGTCAGTAAGGTATCCTGTTACTTAACCTATTTAGACTTGACTGCAGCGTGGGGAATACTGTTAAGACACCTTTCACACTTGTGCATGACTTGGCCAGTCATATCTCTAAAACCTGTACGTCTCAGTTGCGAATTACAGGCACAATTGCAAAAGTGAGATTTTCAGCTATAGGTTCCACAGGAAGAGACTAAAGAAAGGTAGAGAGGACAAGAGTACAATAAATTCCATCCTTGCTCAAAAACTGTCTGGGGAGATTTGCACTGTATACTGTGAAAACTGTGTTTTTGCTATTCTTTGATGTACTACAACTCTCATTTTGCACTACAGTAAAGAGAGAAATTTATTCTATTAAATATTGCCTAGTTTCTGACATGCACCATACATCAACAATTTCATTCTACATGCCCTGTCTTGCACCCATACAAACACTTATCACGGTCACCCCAACTACCATCAGGCAGGACCTCCGATAACAGGGTGTGCTCCAAGGGAAGAAAGGTGCCCCATCCTTTTACTGCATGGCCCTAGGGAGCAACAGTGTGAGAAACGCCACTGTGATTGACTGTTACAGCCCGAACCACTGACAGGAAGAAAAGGAACATCTCTCGGCGCAAGGAACCAACCAGAGGTAGACGGTGAATCTTCAAGAGTTTTATTGCAATCACAACGCGTTTCGGGGAAAGGGTCCCCTTCATCAGGGGAAGAAAATTGCATCCCGAACCACTAACACTCCTATCCTTTGCCCCAGGTCCTCCTGGAAGACTTTGGGTAGGTTAGTTTCTGTAGAGTGCAAAATCCAGACCAAGTGCTCCAGGAGTTTAAAAGTGAAGGAGCGATTAGGGGTGGGTCAGTAGTAGAGTTGAGCAAGTCAATGTGGCTTGAATCGAATTCCAAAAGTTTGGGTTGAATCCAAATTTTGGGAGCTTGAAAGTGTTTGCATAAAGTCCTAGGAGACCTCAGAATGTCATACAAATCTTATCACGGCAATCGGGGCACTTCCTATTCGGGTCGAATTTATTCGATAGTAAATTGAATCAGCTGGTCAATTTGGCCAAATCGAATTTCAGGAAATCTGCTCATCACTAGTTGGTAGTTAGCAGCGTCAGGGCATGCTGGGAGTTTTAGCTTTTGAAAAAGTTACAACACAGAGGCAATGAATGTTTAAACACTGATTTCTTTCAGATAAAATAGTTCTTTCTCATCTGAAAATGTTTTTTTTACTAACATTATAAATAATTACAGCATTTAAGGCCGTAAATCTGGGACACGACGAACAAATATTTAACAGTAACTGACATTATAAAGAGCTTAGTGGTATTTTTTGGCTGGTGCTTTGCAATTTTCATGTGCTTTCGCTGACTTATTTATTTATTCCGATTTTTGATTGCGTAGATTTGCACATATTTATGAGCTTTGAGACAAAATGTGACTTTCATAGAAGTGTAGTCTTCTCTCATATGACTGTAGTTCATCAAAGGATATAAGACGGAAAAAAATTAACCATGTTATTTAAAGAATTCAATTCCAGGCATTCCTGATACCCAAGGATGAAGAGGCAAGTGCATGACAGAAGGATGAGGAGGAGGAACATGACACAAGGGTGAGGAGAAGGAGCATGGCACAAGGATGAGGAGGAGGAGCATGACACAATGATGAGGAGGAGGAGCATGACACAAGGATGAGAAGGCAGAGCATGACACAAGGATGAGTAGGAGGAGCATGACACAAGGATGAGTAGGAGGAGCATGACACAAGGATGAGGAGGAGGATCATGACACAAGGGTGAGGAGGCAGAACATGACACAAGGGTGATGAGGCAGAGCATGGCACAAGGATGAGGAGGAGGAGCATGACACAAGGATGAGGAGGCAGAGCATGACACAAGGGTGAGGAGGCAGAGCATGGCACAAGGATGAGGAGGAGGAGCATGACACAAGGATGAGGAGGCAGAGCATGGCACAAGGGTGAGGAGGCAGAGCATGGCACAAGGATGAGGAGGAGGAGCATGACACAAGGGTGAGGAGGCAGAGCATGACACAAGGGTGAGGAGGCAGAGCATGGCACAAGGATGAGGAGGAGGAGCATGACACAAGGATGAGGAGGCAGAGCATGACACAAAGATGAGGAGGCAGAGCATGACACAAGGATGAGGAGGAGGAGCATGACACAAGGGTGAGGAGACAGAGCATGACACAAGGATGAGGAGGCAGAGCATGACACAAGGATGAGGAGGCAGAGCATGACACAAGGGTGAGGAGGCAGTGCATGACACAAGGATGAGGAGGAGGAGCATGACACAAGGATGAGGATGAGGAGCATGACACAAGGGTGAGGATGCAGAGCATGACACAAGGGTGAGGATGCAGAGCATGACACAAGTGTAAGGAGGCAGAGCATGACACAAAGATGAGGAGGAGCATGACACAAGGATGAGAAGGCAGAGCATGACACAAGGATGAGTAGGAGGAGCATGACACAAGGATGAGTAGGAGGAGCATGACACAAGGATGAGTAGGAGGAGCATGACACAAGGATGAGGAGGAGGATCATGACACAAGGGTGAGGAGGCGGAGCATGACACAAGGGTGAGGCAGAGCATGACACAAGGGTGAGGCAGAGCATGACACAAGGATGAGAACACGGAGCATGACACAAGGATGAGGAGGCGGAGCATGACACAAGGATGAGGAGGCGGAGCATGACACAAGGATGAGGAGGCGGAGCATGACACAAGGAGGATGAAGCAGAGCATGACACAAGGATGGGGAGGCAGAGCATGAAACAAGGATGAGAAGGCGGAGCATGACACAAGGATGAGGAGGCGGAGCATGACACAAGAATGAAGAGGCGGAGCATGACACAAGGAGAAGGAGGCGGAGCATGACACAAGGAGGAGGAGGCGGAGCATGACACAAGGAGGAGGAGGCGGAGCATGACACAAGGATGGGGAGGCGGAGCATGACACAAGGATGAGGACAATGGAGGAAGAAAAAAAGAATGTAACAGTGGAGCGCCAGCAGCTGAAGCAAAGATAAGATAGTGAAAAAGCCCCAATGGTTGTATCAGTGGAACGAATCAGGGGCTTCCCTAGTATCGGACCCCCACAGATCAGATACTGATAAGCTCTCCTGAGGATAGGTCAACAGTAGAGATGAAGGAAGTTATAAAAAATTAGATTAGGCTTCTTAACAGAATTTCACAAATAAATATTTTATTTGTAATAAATTAGTTTGTCACAAAGGGCATTCAAATGATTGGGAAAGGCGATTGCGCCGCCACCCCATCATTGAACCCTGATTGTAGCATCTGAGAAGGGATTCTTTCACCTGTTTTTCACCAATATAACTAAGAGCACTGCCCCATATAAGATTGCATAAACATCCCAAGCATACCTGTGTGCACTTTTTGCCTTTATTCCATGTCCAGGAAAAGCACTTTGCCTCATTCAAATGTCAGTGTTCAGTCAGTGATTTCCGTCCGTGATATTGAGCTAAAACCAGGTGCAGTTCTAAACACAGAACAGGAGCAGATCTTTCCCTTATGGCCTCATGCACACGACCGTTGTGTGCATCCGTGGCCGTTTTCCGTTTTTTTTTTCGCGGACCCATTGACTTTTAATGGGTCCGTGGAAAAATCGGAAAATGCACCGTTTTGCAGCCGCATCCGTGTTTCCTGTCCGTCAAAAAAATATGACCTGTCCTATTTTTTTGACGGACAACGGTTCACGGACCCATTCAAGTCAATGGGTCCGTGAAAGAACACGGATGCACACAAGATTGGCATCCGCGTCCGTGGCCGTAGGTTACTTTTTATACAGACGGATCCGAAGATCCGTCTGCATAAAAGCTTTTTCAGAGATGAGTTTTCACTTTGTGAAAACTCAAATCCGACAGTATATTCTAACACAGAGGCGTTCCCATAGTGATGGGGACGCTTCTAGTTAGAATATACTGAGAACTGTGTACATGACTGCCCCCTGCTGCCTGGCAGGTGCTGCCAGGCAGCAGGGGGCAGGCCCCCCCCCTTTATTTAACACATTGGTGGCCAGTGCGGCCGGCCCCCCTCCCTCCCCTGTAGTTAACTCATTGGTGGCCAGTGGGCCCCCCTCCCTCCCCTGTAGTTAACTCATTGGTGGCCATTAACTCATTGGTGCATTAAGCAATGCGCCGCACAGACCTGTCACTTACCAGTAGGAGGAGCTCCCGGCCGGACACAGACATCGCAGCCTCGCAGGTAAGTATAATGCTTCTACAAATTACTAAGTAACCATGGCAACCGGGACTGCGGTAGCGTCCTGGTTGCCATGGTTACCGATCGGAGCCCCAGCGATTAAACTGGGACTCCAATCGGTACTCTCCGCTGCCACCAATGATAGGGGGGGAGATTTTAATTAGGAGGGGGAGGGAGGGGGGAGGGCCCACTGGCCACCAACGAGTTAACTACAGGGAAGGAAGGGGGGGCCCACTGGCCACCAACGAGTTAACTACAGGGGAGGGAGGGGGGCCCACTGGCCACCAATGAGTTAACTACAGGGGAGGGAGGAGGGGCCCACTGGCCACCAATGAGTTAACTACAAGGGAGGGAGGGGGGCCGGCCGCACTGGACAACAAAGAGTTAACTACAGGGGGGGAGGGGGGGCCGGCCGCACTGGCCACCAATGAGTTAAATACAGGGCAGGGGGGGAGGGTCTGCCCCCTGCTGCCAGGCAGCAGGGGGCAGTCATGCACACAGTTCTTTTAGTATATAATAACCTGAAGCGTCCCCATCACCATGGGAACGCCTCTGTGTTAGAATATACTGTCGGATTTGAGTTTCACGATCTAACTCATAACCGACAGTATATTCTAACATAGAGGAGTTCCCATGGTGATGAGGACGCTTCAAGTTAAAATATACCATCGGATTGGAGAAAACTCCGATCCGATGGTATAAAAGGGACTCCTGACTTTACATTGAAAGTCAATGGGGGACGGATCCGTTTGCAATTGCACCATATTGTGTCAACGTCAAACGGATCCGTCCCCATTGACTTGCATTGTAATTCAGGACGGATCCGTTTGGCTCCACACGGCCAGGCGGACACCAAAACGACTGTTTTTTCATGTCCGTGGATCCTCCAAAAATCAAGGAAGACCCACGGACGAAAAAACGGTCACGGATCACGGACCTACGGACCCCGTTTTTGCGGACCGTAAAAAAAAACGGTCGTGTGCATGAGGCCTATAGCTTATGTCAGTGGAGGCTCCAATCCTGGTTTTGGCTCAAAATCACTGATGGAAATCACTGACCAAAACACTGATGTGTGAATGGGGCTTTATTCTGCTGGAAAACAGCTCCTAAGTGCCCAGCTCTGCTACTGCAAGTGCCCAAAGCAAACCAGACTGAAGAGGGGAGGGCTGCTTTAGGGTACTTTCACACTTGCGGCAGGACGGATCCGACAGGCTGTTCACCCTGTCGGATCCGTCCTTCCGCTATTTCGCCGTGCCGCCGGACCACCGCTCCGTCCCCATTTACCATAATGGGGACGGGGAGGCGCTCCGGCGCAGTACGGCAGTTCGCGGTGAGAGGCCGCCGGACTAAAAAGTCGGACATGCAGGACTTTTAGTCCGGCGGACTTTCGACGTGCACTGCCGTGCTGCGCCGGAGCTCCGCCCCCGTACCCATTATAGTCAATGGGAACGGAGCGGCGGTCCGGCGGCAGGGCGAAATAGTGGAAGGACAGATCCATTATATCCATTTGCTCGCAGAGATGTCATCGTGACCATCTTGATTTTTGCGGGATTTTTTGATTGAAGATACCGCCCAAAATCTTGTGTGGTAACGTGATGACATCATCACGTCATCACGCTGGCCGGCCGCGGTGACATCATCAAGATGGCCACAACGGCCTCTCCACAAGCAAATGGGTGAGGTGAGTATGGATTTTTTATTTGCCGCTATTTCAGGAAAAATAGATTCTTTACCATCGAAGTGCAAGGAAATTTGGCTCTGCGGTGAGTCGATTTTTTCTTGAAATTCGGATCGAAGTCAATTAGTTTGGCTTCGATTTACTCAACACTATTCACCTGTATTAAACAGTCAGAAAACCTCTTCAAGGGTACTTTCACACGAGCGTTAACATTTTCCGGTATTGAGATCCGTCATAGGGTGTCAATACCGGAAAAAAACGCTTCAGTTTTGTCCCCATTCATTGTCAATATGGACAAAATGTAATTGAACAGAACGGAATGCTCCAAAAAGCATTCCGTTCCGTTTGGTTGCGCTCCCATACCGGAGAGCAAACCACAGCATGCTGCGTTTTGCTTTCTCTCACGAGATGCGTAGCAAGACGGATCCGTCATGACCCACAATGCAAGTCAATAGGGACAGATCAGTTTTCCCTGACACAATCTGACACAATAGAAAAAGGATCCGTCCGCCATTGACTTTCAATGGAGTTCATGACGGATCCGTCTTGGCAATGTTAAAGATAATACAACTGGATCCCTTCATAACGGACGTCCATGGTTGTATTATCAGTAACGGAAGCGTTTTTTTCTGGACTCTGCTGGATCCAGCAAAAACGCTAGTGTGAAAGTAGCCTAAGATAAGATGAGTCCACCTACAACTTGTTTAATGTGTTTTTTCTTTTTTTTTGTATTTTCAAGTATATGCACCAAAGGAGACAAAATGAGATTTTTACATTATCATGGCGGGGCATGGATTAGTCAGGTCTGTCTGGATACTGTTGCATTAAGATGATGTCAAGTCGTTGAATACTGGCCAGAGTAAAAGATTATCGTGCCGGAAATCCCACAGAGTGGCTCAGGATCATCCAACTTTCTGTCATGTTCCTGTATTAAACCATTAATTAATGTGAGCCATCTATGACAAATGGAAGAGGAGATAGTCAGAGAAAAGTCAATACATTGCACTGAAAAGCGTTAGGAGCCCCGTCTCACCTTCCAGGATCTTCTTCCTGTCTTAAAATCAGTAATAAGATTCCCGTTCATACCCTGTAATACAAATGTTTCCCCTTGAAGACGTCTCTCAGGATGACTTTAGTTCTGTTCTCCATGTTGTTCTGGGTCAACAATGCTCAAAGCTATCCTGCACGAATAGGTCCCTTTCACACGGGCGAGTTTTCCGCGCGGATGCGATGCGTGAGTTGAACGCATTGCACCCGCACTGAATCCCGACCCATTCATTTCTATGGGGCTGTGCACACGAGCTGTGATTTTCACGCATCACTTGTGCGTTGCGTGAAAATCGCAGCATGCTCCTCTTTGTGCGTTTTTCATGTAACGCAGGCCCCATAGAAATGAATGGGGTTGCGTGAAAATCGCAAGCAAGTGCGGATGCGGTGCGATTTTCACGCACGGTTGCTAGGAGACGATCGGGATGGGGACCCGAACATTATTATTTTGCCTTATAACATGGTTAAAAAGGAAAATAATAGCATCCTGAATACAGAATGCATAGTACAATAGCGCTGGAGGGGTTAAAAATTTTTTAAAAAAAATTAAACTCACCTTAATCCACTTGCTCGCGCAGCCCGGCATCTCTTCTGTCTTCTTTTTTTGCTGTGTGCAGGAAAAGGACCTTTTGGTGACGTCACTCCGGTCATCACATGGTCCATCACATGATCTCTTACCATGGTGATGGATCATGTGATGACCGGAGTGACGTCACCACAGGTCCTTTTCCTGCACACAGCAAAAAAAGAAGACAGAAGAGATGCCGGGCTGCGCGAGCAAGTGGATTAAGGTGAGTTAAAAAAAAAAAATTTTTTTTTTTTTTAACCCCTCCAGCCCTATTCTACTATGCTTTCTGTATTCAGAATGCTATTATTTTCCCTTATAACCATGTTATAAGGGAAAATAATACAATCTACAGAACACCTAACACAAACCCGAACTTCGGTTTGGGTACCAAACATGAGCGATTTTTCTCACGCGAGTGCAAAACGCATTACAATGTTTTGCACTCGCGCGGAAAAATCGTGCATGTTCCCGCAACGCACCCGTACCTTTTCCCGCAACGCCCGTGTGAAAGAGGCCTTAGGTGAGTGCTTCCTCAACTGCTCAGGAATAGACTTTGTAAACTAATAGTAGACATCAAGGCTTCATGTCAAGGTATCCCATAGAATCCGTTTCATTCAGCGGGGAAACTTATCATGAGCGAAATTTTTGAAGTCAATTCTGAACTGAGTTTGCACTGATGAAAGTTTATCAAATGCAGACCTCCCAAGTGTCCCTCTTTTGGAGGGAGAGTCCCTCTTTTTGACAAATCCCTCTCTCCCACTTTGTTCCTTATGTCCATCTTTTTGATCTAAGGTATAGATTTGCATTATAACATTCAGTGTTTGTCTGGTTTCTCTCTGTATATTTGAGCCCATCTTGTATATTATTTCATTATTTGATGCAGTTGGGATTTTAGAACTTTCTATATTCAGATTATTATTGTGCCATTTTGTAAGAGAAAACTATTGAAGTGTATAGATATGCAGGAAAAATAGATCTTTCACACAATGAACCATAAGTGTCCCTCTTTGACCACTCAAAAAGTTTGGAGGTATGCATAACTACTGTGCGAGGGGTACTAAAGGGCCATATCTATTGTGTGAGGGGACTGGGTGGGATTGGGTGTATAGACAGGTGCAGTGGCCGGGTTTAGGGTGGCCCTAACTCTAGGCTGGGTCCCCCGGATACCGTCAAGGTGTTACCACGTGTTGCTGCTCTGGTACAGCGTGGTGCACCCCAATGGGAAATACAAACCGGATTCCAAAAAAGTTGGGACACTATACAAATCGTGAATAAAAACTGAATGCAATGATGTGGAGGTGCCAACTTCTAATATTTTATTCAGAATAGAACATAAATCACGGAACAAAAGTTTAAACTGAGAAAATGTACCATTTTAAGGGAAAAATATGTTGAATCAGAATTTCATGGTGTCAACAAATCCCCAAAAAGTTGGGACAAGGCCATTTTCACCACTGTGTGGCATCTCCCCTTCTTCTTACAACACTCAACAGACGTCTGGGGACCGAGGAGACCAGTTTCTCAAGTTTAGAAATAGGAATGCTCTCCCATTCTTGTCTAATACAGGCCTCTAACTGTTCAATCGTCTTGGGCCTTCTTTGTTGCACCTTCCTCTTTATGATGCGCCAAATGTTCTCTATAGGTGAAAGATCTGGACTGCAGACTGGCCATTTCAGTACCCGGATCCTTCTCCTACGCAGCCATGATGTTGTGATTGATGCAGAATGTGGTCTGGCATTATCTTGTTGAAAAATGCAGGGTCTTCCCTGAAAGAGATGACGTCTGGATGGGAGCATATGTTGTTCTAGAACCTGAATATATTTTTCTGCATTGATGGTGCCTTTCCAGACATGCAAGCTGCCCATGCCACACGCACTCATGCAACCCCATACCATCAGAGATGCAGGCTTCTGAACTGAGCGTTGATAACAACTTGGGTTGTCCTTGTCCTCTTTGGTCCGGATGACATGGCGTCCCAGATTTCCAAAAAGAACTTTGAATCGTGACTCGTCTGACCACAGAACAGTCTTCCATTTTGCCACACTCCATTTTAAATGATCCCTGGCCCAGTGAAAACGCCTGAGCTTGTGGATCTTGCTTAGAAATGGCTTCTTCTTTGCACTGTAGAGTTTCAGCTTGCGACGGCGGATGGCACGGTGGATTGTGTTCACTGACAATGGTTTCTGGAAGTATTCCTGAGCCCATTCTGTGATTTCCTTTACAGTAGCATTCCTGTTTGTGGTGCAGTGTCGTTTAAGGGCCCGGAGATCACGGGCATCCAGTATGGTTTTACGGCCTTGACCCTTACGCACAGAGATTGTTCCAGATTCTCTGAATCTTCGGATGATGTTATGCACAGTTGATGATGATAGATGCAAAGTCTTTGCAATTTTTCGCTGGGTAACACCTTTCTGATATTGCTCCACTATCTTTCTGCGCAACATTGTGGGAATTGGTGATCCTCTACCCATCTTGGCTTCTGAGAGACACTGCCACTCTGAGAAGCTCTTTTTATACCCAATCATGTTGCCAATTGACCTAATTAGTGTTAATTGGTCTTCCAGCTCTTCGTTATGCTCAAATTTACTTTTTCCAGCCTCTTATTGCTACTTGTCCCAACTTTTTGGGGATTTGTTGACACCGTGAAAATTGGAATCAACGTATTTTTCCTTTAAAATGATACATTTACTCGGATTAAACGTTTGATCTGTCATCTACGTTCTATTACAAATAAAATATTGACATTTGCCATCTCCACATCATTGCATTCAGTTTTTATTCACAATTTGTTTAGTGTCCCAACTTTTTTGGAATCCAGTTTGTATGTCCACAGAGTCAGGGTCTGCAGTAAACCAGTGTGTTTTTTTAATGGAGGGATTCAGGTGCAAGACAATACAGGCGAGGCATGGGGCTGGCTTCTCCAGTCTCCTCCCTGGCAGAAGATAGCTTTAAAGGGCTTCTGTCACCCCACTAAACTCATTATTATTATTTTTTGTGTACTCATAATCCCTATCCTGCGATATATCTATACATTATGTTATTAATCATTTTCGTTCAGTAGATATGTCAAAAAACGTACTTTTATAATATGCTAATTACTGTCTACCAGCAAGTAGGGCGTCTACTTGCTGGTAGCAGCCGCAAAAAAACCGCCCCCTCCTCTTGTTGATTGACAGGGCCAGCCGCGATCTCCTCCTCCGACTGGCCCTGTCAGCATTTCAAAAATCGCGCGCCTGGGTTGATTATGTGCAGGCGCTCTGAGATAAGGAGGCTTGCCTCCTCAGCACTCCCTCAGTGCGCCTGCGCCGATGACTTCACCGAAAGAGAAGACGTCATCGGCGCAGGCGCACTGAGGGAGTGCTGAGGAGGCGAGCCTCCTTATCTCAGAGCGCCTGCACATAATCAACACAGGATAATAACCAAAAACATACAGCTAAAAACATCCCGGAATGGCTAAGAACAAAGCATTGGACTATTCTGAAGTGGCCTTTTATGAGCCCTGATCTAAATCCTATTGAACATCTGTGGAAAGAGCTGAAACATGCAGTCTGGAGAAGGCATCCTTCAAACCTGAGACAGCTGGAGTAGTTTGCTTATGAGGCGTGGGTCAAAATACCTTTGGACAGGTGCAGATGTCTCATTGAGGGCTCATGCACACGACTGTATGCCCTCCGAGACATACGGTACGTGAGCGGGCCATATGTCCTAGAGCGGCATACATCGTGTGCATGGGAGCGCACAGAATCATAGGTTACTATGATCCTGTGCGCATTGGGCCGCCTGCGGGACTACTGTCTTGCACTCATATGATCTTATGAACCATCATTTAAAAGCAATGTCTGACTTTCATTAGTTGATTTTTGTTCCAAGATATTTCAGTGACCATTGTGGATTTTTCTTTCTCCAACAGAAGGACGCCAACAATTTTGTCCACGTGTGTAATAGTATTAAAAATGGACCCACATGTTATATAGTGCTCTGCCATTTTGTGGGCATGCTCAACACCTTCAACTTATTATTACCCAGCCTCATAAAAGGGGTTACAAGAAGAAGAAAACATATGGCCACCAAGATTTCAGAATAGAGTAGAGGACATCGCTGGAACCCCAGAAACACCACCACTGAGGACGTTTGTAAGTAAATCCACCGGCACAGCTGTTATATTACACTATTGCAGTAAAATACTCAAATTTGCCTCTAAAGTGAATCTCACCCATCTACTAGAAGAAAGCATTACTTCACCACATCCACAAACTCAAAACATGTTTGCATGACGCCGACATACTGTATAGTATAAATCTAAGAGGCAGCCAAATCATAACGCAAATAATTTATAACACATTGTGGTTATACGGTTATAAGGCAGGCCGCTAATAATATTTTACAAGTCATCTGAAATACGTGATTTATAAAGTCCTTTGACGCACAGCAAAGTTGGCTTGGATGATTTAGTGGAGCTACAGTACGGAGAACGTGTAATATGTGTCTCCATCTAGCAGATCGCACAGTTTAGAGACCATTAGGAAGTAGCTCGACAGCTGTTTTGTCACTGGAAACAATTATGCTCAATTCCCTGGATCCACATAGATTTGTCGTCATTATAAAAACATGTGCAGAAAATATATAAAAATTGGAGAGTGATAGACCACCTGCTTCTTATCAACACAGATGCTCTGTGGTCAGCACTGACCAAGTACAGCAACTGCATGTAGTTAGTATGTTCTCCCCGTGTTTGCGTGGGTTTCCTCGCACAGTCCAACAAATAGGCAAGTAGTGTGTGTTGGGGATGGGCGTCTACATGGCAGCTACTGACCTCCTAGGGAGTAAACCCAACCACACAACTACCCCTGAGCTGTCCCCATAAGAAAAGTGCATTACAAATGTTTGCTATTGTCATTAAGTGGACCTCAGGATGTACCAGCAGGTTAGATCCTGTCAAAATGATCTTCTCATAGGTCATAGATGGATGTAAGGAGATTGTCAGTGATGGAGCCAGGGGTCGCAGTCCACCACTGATCTCCAGATTTAATGGTTGTCTGCATGAGAAAAAACCCTTCAATACTCCAAAGTTCAAGAAAACGCCTTTGGGTATAATATAGTCCTTCATATCTCTATGCTAGAAAGTCAGGATAGTAGGTCAGCCACATGTCACAGTATCCTTACAAGCCAAGAACTTGAAACGTTTGAGGCCATATGCAAAATCTGTAGCATGACTCTCACTTACAATGCCACATGTATAACACTGAAGTCCAGGGCCAGGATGCAAGTAGTACCTCTGTGCCCCATAAAACTATCCGATAGCAGAATATAGAATCCATGGAGAGCTCAAAAGCCCCAACAGCCGGTAAGCACCAGGGGCATACGTAGGGAACGGGTTCTAAAACCGTCCTGCTTGCATTCTTTCAACTCTATCCACGTCCTCAGGCCACAGATAGAGGAAGTGTTAAACACACCGCCCTGGCCTAAACTCCGGTAGGCCACAGGCACTTCAAGGCTGCAGCCTATGAGAAACTCAACTCAGGGACCAAAGATCAGAGCAGCTGTGGCCCTGAAGACACTCATTTGTTTCCCCACCCTTATGTTGCATATAGTCTTGACTATGCCGGGACAATGCTGAGAATCGGCTTGTGAAGGGGGTGGGGCTAATGCAAACCTCAATCCAAAGTAGGTGTTTTGTGGGTGCTCCAGTTTATTTTGGGGTTGTCCAAGGGGCAGGACTTAAATGTACTGTAGTAGGAGCTATGAGATTGGCCAAAGCTTCATAATGAATGGAGCTATTTTGTTTAACATCCCATCTCCCTGTCCATAAGAAAATCCTGCGTACGTCCCTGGTCAGCACAGATAGGATGTGTCAGCTGCAAGGGACACGGAGGTGCGACCGTGTGGCCTTCAAATAGGAAGGCTGCACCCTTGGTCCCACACTTGGTGCCCGAAGCAGTGGGTACCACTGCTTTCTCTAATGTTTTGAGTGGCACACTTACCCACATCAAATAATCACAGCGCTGCTCTCATCTTACCCAAGCAGTTTAGGAAATAATACCTGAGTTCTTATTGGTTGCTACGGGCAAAAAAAGGTAGATCTTCTTTTAGACTGTTTTGATAAATGTACAAGCCCCAGGGTAAGGCCAATAGACCCAGGGCACGTGGTGCCAGGTGCTACCAATGCCCCCAATTACACAGCTATTATAATGAGGGTTTCCCTTTTAGTATGTGATGTTCCCAGAGTTCACTCTAAGGGCTCATGCACACGACCGTATGTATTTTGCAGTCCGCAAAACACGGATCCGCAAAAAATACGGATGACGTCCGTGTGCATTCTATATTTTGCGGTACGGAACAGCTGGCCCCTAATAGAACTGTACTATCCTTGTCCGTAATGCGGACAATAATAGGACATGTTCTATTTTTTTGCATAAAGGAACTACAGACATACGGAAACGGAATGCACACGTTTTTTTTGCGGACCCATTGAAATTAATGCTTCCACATACGGTCCACAAAAAAAACGGAACGGACGCGGAAAGAAAATACGTTCGTGCGCATGAAGCCTAAACCTGAGTTATGTGGATGATTAGCAATGTGCAAGTCATTACACAGGACAGATGGTTTGTGTAAGGGAATTTTTCTTTCGTCGTCACACTGGCTACATGCACGGTTTTTGGTAAAACGCAAACAGCACAAGCCAAATCACGAAAAATACCAAGAGATGAATAATTTTATTCCCTTTAGACAAGCTGTGTAGAGCAATGCAGCTGGGACCAGTCAGCATGGAGGCAAAACTACAGTCTGGGATTGCACTGCTGACAGAAGTCTGGTGGATGACAATGCCCCTAATATTTGTACAAAGTGCCCATGTGCCACGTTTAGAGTAACATAGTACATAACATAGTAACATTGTACATAAGGCCGAAAAAAGACATCTGTCCATCCAGTTCAGCCTGTCATCCTGCAAGTTGATCCAGAGGAAGGCAAAAAAAATAACTGAGGTAGAAGCCAATTTTCCCCACTTAAGGGGAAAAAAATTCCTTCCCGACTCCAATAAAGAATAAATCAGACTAACTCCCTGGATCAACGACCCCTCTCTAGTAGCTATAGCCTGTAATATTATTACACTCCAGAAATACATCCAGGCCCCTCTTGAATTCCTTTATTGTACTCACCATCACCACCTCCTCAGGCAGAGAGTTCCATAGTCTCACTGCTCTTACCGTAAAGAATCCTCTTCTATGTTTGTGTACAAACCTTCTTTCCTCCAGACGCAGAGGATGTCCCCTCGTCACAGTCACAGTCCTGGGGATAAATAGATGATGGGATAGATCTCTGTACTGACCCCTGATATATTTATACATAGTAATTAGATCTCCCCTCAGTCGTCTTTTTTCTAACGTGAATAACCCTAATTTTGATAATCTTTCAGGGTACTGTAGTTGCCCCATTCCAGTTATTACTTTAGTTGCCCTCCTCTGGACCCTCTCCAGCTCTGCTATGTCTGCCTTGTTCACAGGAGACCAGAACTGTACACAGTACTCCATGTGTGGTCTGACTAGCGATTTGTAAAGTGGTAGGACTATGTTCGTATCACGGGCATCTATGCCCCTTCTGATGCAACCCATTATCTTATTGGCCTTGGCAGCAGCTGCCTGACACTGGTTTTTGCAGCTTAGTTTATTAAAATTCCTAGATCCTTTTCCATGTCAGTGTTACCCAGTGTTTTACCATTTAGTATGTACGGGTGACTTGCATTATTCCTTCCCATGTGCATAACCTTACATTTATCAGTGTTAAACCTCATCTGCCACTTCTCTGCCCAAGCCTCCAATCTATCCAGATCCATCTGTAGTAGTATATTGTCCTCTTCAGTGTTAATTACTTTACACAGTTTAGTGTCATCTGCGAAAATGTATATTTTACTATGCAAGCCTTCTACAAGATCATTAATAAATATATTGAAGAGAATAGGGCCCAATACTGACCCCTGAGGTACTCCGCTAGTGACAGTGACCCAATCTGAGTGTGTACCACTAATAACCACCCTCTGTTTTCTATCCCTCAGCCAGTTACTTACCCACATACAGACGTTTTCTCCCAGTCCGAGCATTCTCATTTTATATACTAACCTTTTATGTGGTACAGTGTCAATGCTTTGGAGAAGTCCAGATACACGACATCCATTGATTCGCCGCTGTCAAGTCTAGAACTTAACATGACCGATCCCTCATGAAGCCATGCTGATATGGCGTTATTTGCATATTTCCGTTGAGATGCTCTAAGATAGCATCTCTCAGAAAACCTTCAAACAGTTTACCCACAACAGATGTTAAACTTACCGGCCTATAGTTTCCAGGCTCTGTTTTTGGACCCTTTTTGAATATTGGCACCACATTTGCCATGCGCCAATCCTGTGGGACATTCCCTGTCAGTAAAGAGTCCGCAAATATCAGAAATAAGGGTCTGGCTATGACATTACTTAATTCCCTTAGGATACGGGGGTGTATGCCATCCGGTCCTGGCGATTTGTCTATTTTAATCTTTTTAAGTCGCTGATGTACTTCTTCCTGGGTCAGACAGGACACTTTTAATGGGGAATTTATTTTTACATTCAGCATTTCATCTGACAGTTTATTTTCCTCAGTGAATACATTGGAGAAAAAAATATTTAACAGCTTTGCTTTCTCCTCGTCGCTCTCTGCGACTCCCCCCTCATTACTCTTTAAAGGGCCGACACCTTCAGATTTATACTTTTTAACATTTATATAATTGTTAACCTTCCAGGCTCAAAGGGGCAGAGACAACGGGTTCATTTACAGAGAACAGCTTTTCACGTCGGTCTTTGACTCACCTTTTGCGTTGGCTTTTACACCTATTTTATGACGCAGCACAAAAATGCCCATGTGACAATATATTGTCACACAGGCATTCAAAAAGTAGCACTTACCTCTCCAGCAGTCCCATCCTATATAATAAAAGCACAGTGTCAGTGCACTGGACATGCGCAGCGCGGTGTCCAATCAGGACACAGAGCTCCACACGGACACAGCGCTACACACAAGTTTCCCTGCAGCCTGACTGCTGTGGCAGCGTCCTGATGGTTACCACGGCAACTGCACGCCTTCACAGGCATCCGGCTTGCTGTGGTATATTTAAGCCTGATCAGGCTCCTGTTAAAGGCAGGAGCCTGATTTGGCTTAGTGTAAGTTCAATACACTGCAGTACACTATATAGTGTACTGCAGTGTATTGTAAGCCATCAGACCCACTGGATCTTTACGAGTCAAGTGTGTCTGGGTCCAAAAAAAGTTAAAAAATAAGTAAAAAAATAATAAATAAAATAATAAAAATTCCTATATCCACACATAATTGGTTAAAAATGTAAAAAATAAAAAACACTGAACATGTTCGGTATCGCCGCGTCCGTAAGGACCTGATCTATAAAAGGATCATGTTACTTTTACCGCATGGTGAACACCATAAAAAAATAAAAATAAAAACTATGATGGAATTGCAATTCTACTCAACGCACTTCCCAAAAAATGGTATAAAAAGTGATCAAAAAAGTCATATGTATCCAAAATAAGCACCAATTAAACCGTGACCTCATCCCACAAAAAATGAGCCCCTACATAAGCCAATCGTCCAAAAAATAAAAAATATATGGCTTTCAGAAAATGGAGATACAAACACGATTTATTTTTTCAAACATGCTTTTATTGAATAAAAAAAAATTAAAAATAAAATGCACATATTAGGTCATGTCTGTAACAACCTGCTCTATAAAAAGAGCCTGTGATCCAACCCATCTGGTGAACACCATAAAAAGAAAAAATAACAAATGTGCCAAAAAATAATTTTTTTAGCACCTTACATCACAAAAAGCTTAATAACAAGCAATCAAACAGTCATATGTGCCCTATAATGGTACCAATTAAAACGTCATCTCATCCCGCAAAAAATGAGACCCTACCTGAGACAATCGCCCAAAAAATAAAAAAAATATGGCTTTCAAAAAATGGAAACGCAAAAACATGATTTTTTTTTTCAAAAATGCTTTTATTGTGTAAACTAAAATTTAAAAAAATGCACATATTAGGCATCCCTGTGTACGTAACAACCTGCTCTATAAAAATAGTATGTGATCCAAAAAATCCATTTTTTATCACCTTACATCACAAAAAACAGCCACAAGTCTCGTCCACCAGCCACAGCCACCAGTCAGTGCCAGCAGTCTCAGCCACAGCCGCCAGTCTTGGCCACCAGCCACAGGCACCAGTCTCAGCCACAGCCACCAGTCAGTGCCAGCAGTCAGCGTGGTCAAGTTCCCTTGCCATTTAATTTTCCTACTAATGTTTATGCACTACTGTTCTAGCGCCCGTTATTGTAACGGGCTTAATGTGTAGTATAGAATAAATAGAGATGCCTGCCGCTCCACCAGATCAGGGGAACCGGACCCCCGTTGTCAGGATTGGTGGGGGTCCCATCAGTCGGACTCCCAGTGATCAGATTGTTAACCCCCTAACTTCTAAACATGGCAAAGCCTCTTTAAGATCACATACTGGGCACAAATCCAGTATTCTGTGGCTGCATGAATCTCCAGATCCAACATATGCTGGGCACTGCTGGCACCCAATGAATCCCATCGACTATAATGGATGCAGCAGCCGTATTTTGTTTCTAGCCTAATTTATACAGAGGCCTCTGCATGTTGCTATAGAACAGTGATGGAGAACCTTTTTAGAGACCGAGTGCCCAAACTACAATGCAAAACCCACTGATTTATCGCAAAGTGCCAACACGGCAATTTAACCTAAATACCGGCCAAGATCAGCTGCAGGGGCTTGGCTTAACACAGGCCCAAGTAAAATGAAGGCTCCCTTTGGCACCCCTATAGTATTAAAAGTGTCCCATTAGAGGCCTCCAGTATTAATAATGCAATAGTAGTGGCCCCTAGTATTAATAATGCCCCTATCAGTAGCCCCCAGTATTAATAATGCCCCTATTAGTAGCCCCGAGTATTAATAAGGCCCCACTAGTGGCCCCCGGGATTAATAATGTCCCATTAGTGGCCCCTCAGAATTAATAAGGGCCCCATTAATGGCCCCCAGTAAAATAAATGCACCCATTAGTGCCCCCTAGTAGATCCACCTTAAGGCCCCTTGCAGACGATGGTTCCTCCTGCAGCGAGTTCGAGTCCGCATCTCAGCACCCGGCCTGACCTCCCATCGCTGCCGGGAGTCACATAGCATTATATTGATTTATGATGCTATGTAACCCTTACAGTTCATAATGCTGCCAGTGTTATCCAGTACATTCCAGATCTGTAAGGCCCCCTTCACACGGGGCGAGTTTTCCGCGCGGGTGCAATGGTGAACGTATTGCACCCTCACTGAATCCGGACCTATTCATTTCTATGGGGCTGTGCACACGAGCAGCCATTTTCACGCATCACTTGTGCGTTGCGTGAAAATCGCAGCATGCTCTATATCCTGCGTTTTTCACGCAACGCTGGCCCCATAGAAGTGAATGGGGCTGCATGAAAATCGCAAGCATCTGCAAGCGGTGCGATTTTCACGCACGGTTGCTAGGAGACGATCGGGATGGGGACCCGATCTTTATTATTTTCCCTTATAACATGGTTCTAAGGGAAAATAATAGCATTCTTAATACAGAACAGAATGCTAAGTAAATTAGGGATGGAGGGGTTAAAAAATAAATGTATTAATTAAATTTGCCTCATCCACTTGTTCACGCTGCCCGGCTCGTCTTCTTACTTCTTCTTTGAGTACCTGGGAGGAAAAGGACCTTTGGTTACGTCACTGCGCTCATCACATGGTCCATCACCATGGTGATGGACCATGTGACAGACAATGTGATGAGCGCAGTGACATCACCAAAAGGTCCTTTTCCTCCCAGGTCCTCAAAGAAGAAGAAAGAAGACAAGCCGGGCTGCGCGAAGTGGTTGAGGTGAGTTTAATTTTTTCTTTTTCTTTTTTAACCCCTCCAGCCCTATTGTACTAAGCATTCTGTATTAAGAAGGCTATTATTTTCCCTTATAACCATGTTATAAGGGAAAATAATAAAATCTACACAACACCTAACCCAAACTCGAACTTCTGGCAAGAAGTCCTTTGTACTTGCGCTGAAAAATCGCGCATTTTCCCACGACGCACCCGCATCCTATCCGGCGCTCACATGCGGCGCCCCCGTGTGAAAGAGGCCTAAGGGTTACATAGCATCATAAATCAATATAATGCTATGTGACTCCCGGCAGCGATGGGAGGTCAGGCCGGGAGCTGCGATGCGGACTCGAACTCGCTGCGGGAGGAACCATCGTCTGCAAGGGGCCTAACTCTCTTGCACAAACATTTCAGACAAGACTCTCTGTCCATTCTATCAAATAAGGCCAAGTTCACACTTCAGTTATTTCCGTCAGTAGAGATGAGCGAACTTCTGTTTTAAGTTCGGCGTCTAAAGTTCGGCTTCCGGTTAGCGGAGGATCCCGATATGGATTCCGAATTCCGTTGTGGTCCGTGGTAGCGGAATCAATAATGGTCATTATTGATTCCGCTACCACGGACCACAACGTAATTCGGAATCCATATCGGGATCCTCCGCTAACCGGAAGCCGAACTTTAGACGCTGAACTTAAAACAGAAGTTCGCTCATCTCTATCCGTCAGTTATTGTGAGCCAAAACCAGGTGCGAGTTAAAAGCTCAGAACAGGTGCAGATCTTTCCATTACACCTCCTCTCTGTTTAGGTTTCACTGCTGGTTTTGGCTCACAATAAGGCCTCCTGCACATGGCTGTTTTTTTTTTTTTTTTTCGTTTACTGGCCGTTTTTTGCATTCCGTATACGGAACCATTCATTTCAATGGTTCCGCAAAAAAAAAACTGAATGTACTCCGCGTGCATTCCGTTTCCGTATTTCCGTTTTTCCGTTCCGTTGAAAGATAGAACATGTCCTGCTATTGCCCGCAAATCACGTTCCGTGGCTCCATTCAAGTCAATGGGTCCGTAAAAAAAAAAAGGAACACCTATGGAAATGCATCCCTATGTCTTCCGCATCCGTTCCGTTTTTGCGGAACCATCTATTGAAAATTTTATGCCCAGCCTAATTTTTTCTATGTCATTACTGTATACTGTATATGCCATACAGAAAAACGAAACGCAAAAAACGGCGGGAAAATCCTTAGGGCTCGTGCACACGACCGTATGTATTTTGCGGTCAGCAAAACACTGATACGCAAAAAATACGGATGACGTCCGCGTGCATTCTATATTTTGCGGACCGGAACAGCTGGCCCCTAATAGGGCACTCCTATCCTTGTCCGTTATGCGGACAATAATAGGACATGTTCTATTATTTGCGGAGCGGACATACAGAAACGGAATGCACACGGAGTCATTTCCGCCCCATTAAAGTGAATGGTTCCGCATACAGGCCGCAAAAAAACGGAATGGACACGGAAACAAAATACGTTCGTGCGCGTGAGCCCTAAATCGGACAATACCTTGCACAAGCATTTCAGACACGTCTTCAATTCATTCATAGGTCCGGATTTTATCGGACACAAGGAAGTCCAAACGATCAGAGGTTCCATCTTCACACTTACATATTGGGACCACTTGAGCGCAGGGGGATATAATGGGGTGAACAGTAACCGACTGCAGCATCGAGCTCTAGAAGTTACACTTTTTTTGTATGAGGGATCAAGGCTGCCTCAACCCTCTTACAGGCAGCCAAGTGACACTATACAGATCGAGCCAGATTGTGAGACCAAAGTCCAAAGTGACATTACAACTGGACAGTGGCTCCTGCCAAGAACAAGTGCAGGAAATGATTGTGCCGCCTGTGCCCAGTTCCATGTTATTGCTTCTCCTGTCGATTCTACGAGGTCATTACCTGCATAAAATCGGTGGACTTTGTCTACATGAACGTTGATTATTCCATAATTATATTGATATGCTGGCCTGCGTTTTCCTTTAGGCACGAGGAACCTTTGCTTGGCTCCTCTGGATGAGATGCCTCCACAGAGCTAGCTGCACTCAGCTATTCGTGGTAGAAGTCTAAGGCTGGTTTCACACCATGTTATAAGGGGAAATAATACAATCTACAGAACACCAATCCCAAGCCCGAACTTCTGTGAAGAAGTCCGGGTGCGTTGGCGGGAACATGCATGATTTTTCCGCGCGAGTGCAAAACATTGTAATGCGTTTTGCACGCGCATGAGAAAAATCGACATGTTTGGTACCCAAACCCGAACTTCTTCACAGAAGTTCGGGTTTGTGTTAGGTGTTCTGTAGATTGTATATACATGGTTATAAGGGAAAATAATATCATTCTTAAAACAGAATGCATAGTACAATAGCGCTGGAGGGGTTAAAAAATAAATATTTAACTCACCTTAATCCACTTGTTCGCGCAGCCGGCTTCTCTTACCATGGTGATGGATCATGTGATGGACCATGTGATGAGCGCAGTGACGTCACCACAGGTCCTTTACGCAGGTCCTGAAGAAAGAAGACAGATTGGGTCCGGATTCAGTGCGGGTGCAATGCGTTCACCTCACGCATTGCACCCCGCGGAAATCTCGCCCCCGTGTGAAAGAGGCCTAAGAATCCATGGAGTGTTGGCCCTGTCTCTGTTACACATGCACCATGATCCAAATCTTATGTTAATGTTAGGGCTCATGCACGAGAGCGTATTTTGTTTCCGTGTCCATTCCGTTTTTCTTGCAGACATGTATACGGAACCATTCATTTCAATGGATCCGCAAAAAAAAAACTGAAGTTACTCCGTGTGCATTCCGTTTCCGTATGTCCGTATTTCCGTTCCACAGAAAAATAGAACATGTCCTAATATTATCTGCATTACGGACAAGGGTAGGACTGTCCTATTAGGGGCCAGCTGTTCCGTTCCTCAAAATACAGAATGCACACGGACATCATCCGTATTTTTTGCGGATCCTTTTTTGTGGACCGCAAAGTACATACGGTCGTGTGCATGAGCCCTTAGGGAGTTATAGTATGTATAGCAACATGAGATCGCTTCTAGATGTAATGGTTCATTGGATATCTGCGGCCGGGGTAGACTGACCATTTGGGGCCACAGCCCCTGAGTAAGGCGCATTACATAAGAATTCTAGATTTATTTATTTATTGTAAAATGAAAACTTATACACATTTCTATTACAGTTTAGGTATCAAATCCTCATGACTTTCAAGATCTCTGCTTGCTGGCCCTGCAATCCAGCAGCGGTGGTCGTGCTTGCGTACTATAGGAAAGGTGACGACCTCTCTGGCGGCTGGGATCATGAGAACGTGCATAGGCGTACGCATGAGCGCATACGCATGAGCAGCAGCGCCCCTCCACCTCGTATCTGCACTGCAGCGGTGGCCGTAACCCCTGGAAACGAGCAGTGTATAATGTGATGGAGAAATGAATCCAGCCAGCAAAGGAGGCAATATGGACAATCACAATACATTAGTAAGTGCCTTGTATTAAATTTCTCTATGTGATAAATGCCGTTTTCTGCAGTGAGACGACCCCTTGAACATTATATGTCAATGAACAGCAAGTAACATTGAATTAAGGCAAAGTACAAATGTTGAACCTATTCCGAAAATATGTCATTGTGCAGGTGATCAGAGGAGGTGAATGCATTTTTTAACTAATTAGTCATCATTACCATTTACCATTATCTTGTACCACCTTTTTAGCTGTCAGAATGACAATGTACTGCAGTTTGCTATCATCACCAGCAGAGGGCAGCATTGCTTTACTATTGGCCCATATTTGATCAGACCAAGAAAAGAAACATGTTAACCACTTCAGGACCAGAGCATTTGGGGCCTTTTTTCACCCATTAGTGGTCTAGCAACCTGATTCTTGTGGCCTTTTTTCATGAGTAATGCAGAATTCTTCATAGTATTATATCTATATGCATAAATTCTGCTTTTATTAAGATTTTTTTAAAGGGACACTGACAGGCGAAATCAGCATATATAGTTAGATATATGACATTACAGGTCTTATAGAGTCTTTTAAAAGCATATAAGTATCCCCCCTGTCCACCTTATAAAGAGCAAAATATAAAGTTTTATAACCTGCATCTGCGGTCAGCAATCTGCCCAAGGGGCGGCGTTTCATGTGAAAATGCGCCCAGCCAGCCTTCCCAACTGCCGTTCTTAAGCCCCGCCCAGCTCATCATTATTCACTTCGCTGGGCGGCGGCTAGAACTGAGGCTGCAGCCATGCACTGTTCAGAGCAGCGCTTCAGAGCGCTGCTCACTCACATCATATAAGGGGTTAATTATAGTGCATCCGACGGCACGGCGGGGCGCAGGCGCAGAAGATTGGGCATGAACGATGCCGGGAGGATTGAATTGCGCAGGCGCAGGATCGGGACTGGGAAGAGTTCTAGCCCCGCCCAGCGAAGTGAATAATGATGAGCTGGGCGGGGCTACAAACGGCAGTTGGGAAGGCTGGCTGGGCGCATTTTCACATGAAACGCCGCCCCTTGGGCAGATTGCTGAACGGAGAAGCAGGTTATAAAACTTTATATTTCGCTCTTTATAAGGTGGACAGGGGGGATACTTATATGCTTTTAAAAGACTCTATAAGACCTGTAATGTCATATATCTAACTATATATGCTGATTTCGCCTGTCAGTGTCCCTTTAAGCTTATAGTTTAAAAAAAATACATTTTGTGCTAAAAAAAATAAAAAAAATAGGGACCTTTTGTTCGGTTACACCGATTGTGAATTTCTAAAAGTGGGTGTGATGTGTGCAGAAGGGGGAGGGGCCTCCGCAGCCTGACTAATTTACCATTACTAGTGCTAGAAAAAGAGCTTACATTTCAGTCTCGGGCCTCCCAAAATAGAGTGGGGGGCCGGCGCCCGTGCATTGGGGACTGCTATTTTGTTCTGTTCCGAAAAATACGGAATGCACACGGACGTCATACGTATTTTTTGCAGATCCGTGTTTTGCAGAGCACAAAATACCTACAGTCGTGTGCATGAGCCCTTACGGATACGGAATGCACACGGAGTAATTTCCGTATTTTTTTTATTGCGTTCCCATTGAAATGGATGGTTCCACAAAAATCGGAATGGACATGGACAAAAAAATACGTAGATAATGGTGTTTATACAGCTGATTAGAAAAAAAGCTGCTTAAAAAAGAAAAAAAAAAAGAAAGAACTGCATGCGGAGTGTAAAAAAATTATGAGCGGATTCTATTGTGTTTTATTTATTTATTTATTTTTTGTGAGCAAAACAAAAAACACCAGACAAGATTTGTGTTTTGGGCGGGAGCCTTACACAAAGTGGATTGATGCAAGATGAAGATGATTTTAGATCAGGACACGGAGGCGAGTATTGCATTAACTCTCTCTTTACTTCTACCATAGCAGCAAAGAAAAACAACATTGAGGGTACAGAACCCATGGTAACAGCC
The DNA here is from genome assembly GCF_905171765.1 of Bufo bufo. NCBI lineage: Eukaryota > Metazoa > Chordata > Amphibia > Anura > Bufonidae > Bufo > Bufo bufo. The sequence goes on along the minus strand of NC_053398.1, from coordinate 120,900,748 downwards.
CCTCCCCTCAATCCCAGTGTATAAAAGGTCTGTTCCCACTGGGATCCTCCTCTTTCTTAGGCCTCATGCACAGGACCGTTGTTGTGTTCCGTACCGCAAAATGGGGTTCCGTTGTTCCGTGATCCGTTTTTGTTTCTGTGTGTCTTCCTTTATTTTTGGAGGACCACCAGACATAAAGGAAAGTAAAAAAAAAGACCAAGACAGGTTTGCCATGCAAATGATAGGAAAAAAACGGACGCGGACGACAATCTTGTGTGCCTCCGCGTTTAGCGGTCCCATTGACTTGAATAGGTCCGCAAACCGTTTTCCGCGAAAATAATAGGACAGGTTATATTTTTTTTACGGACTGGAACCACGGATCATGGACGGAGCATTAGCCGAGTTTTCAACGGACCCATTGAAAATCAATGGGTCCGCAGAAAATCACGAAAAACGGCGCAACGGACACGGAATAAAACAACGGTCGTGTGCATGAGGCCTTAGTGTGCTGCCAGGAATTCCAACTGGAAGAGAAATAACATCTTCTGGAAACTCGACCGGATCGACTGGAGAAACTTCGTCCGAGACCTCCTCAACTGGAAGCAAAAAAACAGGGAAAACCGAAACTAGAGGCAAAGAATGCTGGAGCATGTCCTCAAAGACCTGACATCTTCAACCTATGAAGAAAACAATTTATAAGGAGGCATTGAGAAATCGTGTAGGACAAAAATCATACATGTAGCACTGTTACAGGTTAACCGGGTACAAAATAACTGAGAAGTTAAACCGACAATCAAGAAGGGCAACAAGGGAGGGTCAGCAAGAGGGGTGGGGCAATACTCGCCTCCGTGTCCTTCATAAAATCATGACTTTACGTCATGTAATAGGAAAATCATGTAATTTTATATCGGGACACGGAGGCTCATATTGCAAGTTTAAAGTCGAGCCACCACAGAGGAAAAAGCGTGAGACGGTGGCCGAAAATAGAATTCCCGGAAGGTGGAGACCCTAGACCAATCTGCTAGCTTCATGACCTCTTCCTAGCGAGCACCAGAGACAGTCATGGACGTGGCCGCTGCGCTCCGAACAGAGTGTGCGGTAAAAATGGAAGTATCCACTTGACCCAGCGTGAGAGAGAGTGTAACACTGGCGACTGGGGAAAAAGGTCTGCGGAAGGAAATGAACAGATGAGAATGAGCTGAAGAGCGTAATCCAAGCGTGCGCGATTCATACTCACGTAAGCAAGCCACAGGACACAGCTGCGGTGAAGAGGGAAAAAATGGATAGGATACAGAACGGATGTTAGTTTTAGTACGTCGGGAGATATTAAATGTAACCCCCTCTGGCGTAAACGCAAGGGCGTCATGGTCCAACGCCCGGACATCCGACACTCTTTTGCAAGAGATCAGGCAAAACAAGGTGACCAGTTTCGCGCATAACTGTCGCAATGACAACTGTTCGTTAGACGGCCAAGCAATAAAAAAGTTCAAAACCGTAGACACATCCCAGGTCGCCGAGAAACGCGGTCTCGGTGGCCGGGAAAGACGAGAACCTCGGAGCAGTCTACAGACCACTATGTTGAGACGAGATCGCGGACCTGTAAAGGTTGATGGTACAGTACGCTTTACCTTCTTCAAACAAAAACGACAGAAAAAGCAACACAGCATTTACAGGTGCCTCAACGGGATCCAGATCCCGAGTGAAGCACCAACGAGCCCAGGAATCCCAAGCCGCCCGATAGGCTCATCTAGTTCCAGGAGCCCATGCACTCTCCAGTAAGAATCTAGCCGTGTCCGAAACGCCCGTGACGTCCCAGGGACCCCCAACACCCTGCAAGCGAGGAGTTGTAGAACCCCTACTTGAAGTAACGGGTGCAGCTGACCGGCTGGTCCTTTGAGTAAATGAGGATGAGCGGGCAAGAGGAGCGGCTCGTCGACGAGCAATTCTAACAGGTGTGGGAACCACGATTGAGTTCTCCAAAAAGGCAGAATCAGGACCAGTTCGGCAGATTGGCGCCGAATCTGGAGCAGAACTCTCGGGATGAGTGTGAACGGCGGGAACGCGTACATGAGGAACCCTGACCACTGTTGGAGGAAATCGTCCACAGCCTCCGCTGCCGGATCTGACCGACAGCTGAAAAACCTGAGAAGTTGTGCGTTCAAACGTGACGCAAAGAGGTCGATGGAGAAGGGGCCCCATCGAGATGAAACGGCAGAGAAGACTGTCACATCTAATTTCCAGTCGGTCATGAAATGCAAACTCCAGTCTGCCTGAGTATTGTGGAGGCCCGGAAGGTACTCCACGACCACCATGATGTTCCTGGACAAACAATGGTCCCAGAAATCTCTCGCTAAGTGTGTCAGTACGGAGGAACGCGTGCCGCCCATGCAATTCACGTATTGGACCGCCGACACATTGTCCATACGGAGCCTGATACAGGCTCTGACTGTGTCGTTGGCGAAACTCCGGATCGCTAAAGAGCCCGCCAGGAGCTCCAGAGCGTTGATGTGGAGTCACGACTCGTCCAGAGACCAGGGCCCCCCGGTGGAGACACCGTTGCAATGGGCCCCCCAGCCATGAAGACTGGCATCCGACTCTATGATGAGGTCCGGCTGGGGCCCGAAGATCGCCCTGCCATTCCACGCCAAGAGATTGTGGATCCACCACATCAATTCCTGTCTGGTTTCCTCGTCTAGAGCGAGGGTGTCGGCATAAGACGCCCCCGCTCGTAGAGGCGCAATTTTGAGGCGTTGTAATGCCCTGTAATGAAGAGGAGCAGGAAAGATCACTTGGATGGATGATGCCAAAAGATCTAATCTCAGGGATACCTGCGGCAGCGTCAGGGAGTGTCTTAACTCCTTGCGAATAGCTCGCACCTTCGCCTGGGGAAGATTGAGTGTCAAAGCAATGGAGTCTATGGTGAACCCCAGAAACTCCATGGACTTGGAGGGAATTAGACACGATTTTTCCCGATTGATAATGAAACCCAAGTTTGCGATGAGCGCCATGGACATTTCTAAGTGTTCCTGGAGGACAGAGGGACTGTGAGCCATGAACAGAATATCGTCCAGGTAAATAATCAATCGCACTCCCCGGCCAAGCCACTACCGGACGCATCAGCTTGGTGAAGCACCACGGAGCGAAGTAGAGTCTGAAGGGGAGGCACGTGAAACGCCACACCTGGTCATTCCAGAGAAACCGTAGAAGATCTCTGGAGCAGGGAGCTACGGGGACCGTAAGGTAAGCATCTTTGAGGTCCAGCTTGGCCATCCAATCCCCGGGGAGCAGCATATCCCTTAGAAGGTGGATCCCCTCCATCTTGAAATGGCGGTACCAAACAAACTCGTTTAGAGTTTTGAGGTTGATCACCGGACGCATTTGGCCTCCCTTCTTCTGCACTAAGAAGATGTTGCTGACAACTCCCATGTGTCCCGTGGGGGCTAGTTCTATCGCCCCCTTGTAAAATAATTCTGTTAGTTCCCTGTGAACGAGTGACTGTGCTGGGCCGGACAACACCATGAGGTGAGGAGGAGACAGGCCTATCGGGTTGGCTACGAGATCTATCTCGAAACCTCTGATCGTGGACAGTACCCATGGGTCGGAGGGGATACCTGCCCAAGCATGCAAAAAGAACCGGAGTCTGCCCCCGATGCAAACGACTGAAAAAAGTAGAGGATTGGGACTTACCATATGGACGTCTGGCACTTGGATTGCCACGGAAACCTCTGGATCGACTTGGTCCACCTCGGAATCGAAAGAAGGCGGGCTGGTGCCGTTGATCCTGGAGAGATGCCCGGTATGCGTAGGAGCCTCTACCCGAACCTCGGGTGTGAACAGAGGACTGGCCGGACAGGCGGCCCCGTGAACTGCCGGCCCTGGCGGAGAAACGATTGGGGAACACTCTGCGCATAGATGTCTGCGCTTTGTCGAGAGCCGTAAAGGCACCAGCGTATTTGTCCAGCTCCTTAATGAAAGAATCCCCAAATAGGAGACCGTGGGCATCCTTGCCAGCCTCTGACAATGCCAGATTGGCCAACTTAGGCTCAATCTTCATCAAAATCGCTTTCTGACTCTCTATGGCGAGCGATGTGTTCACGTTTCCGGCTATACAGATAGCCCTCTGTATCCATCCCCTGAGTTCTTCAGGGTCTACTTGCCTGCCGTCGGCTTTAGCGGCTTCGGCCATGTCAAAAATCTTTGCAAGGGGGCCAGTTATGTCCAGGAGCTTGTCCTGACATGCCCTCAGCGCAGAATCTAAACCCTTGCGAGGGTTAAAACCAGTTTTGGCCAAAAATTGTACCATCTTGGGATACACTATTGGTGTGTCGCATATTTTATGCGGGATAAGTGGCCATGGGCATTCAGCCCGCAATTTGCTACGGGCCTCTTTATTAAGGGGCTTACGTATCATGGCCTCCATATAATGTGCCACATGTGTGGCCGGAAGCCACTCAGAGGACCGGATCCATAAGGGAAGCCGCAGAACCTGACGCTGCATCCGGGTAGACACCAGTAGGCAGCCGTCTCGGGGAAGGGTCAGCTTGGGGAGACGGATCCACTTTAATATCGGCCAAATCCTCCTCTGAATCATGTAGAGAATGCAATTGCGCCTCCTCCTCGGACTCCCTATCGGAGTCGGACTCAGGCTCGGGTTGTAACCGCGCGCGTTCTGCCTGGCGCGGACAGGCTCTTTTACGCGAACCAAGCACGTTTTCCATTGATGGAGCAGAGCCATCAGTCATGTGATTTCTGGAGGCAGATGGAGGTGGCAACTGAGGCAATTGTAACCCCTGGTGTGCAGTATGAGGCTGGGCTACCAGGACCTGGGAAATGGAGTGTGTGAGGACGGAGGACATAGAGCCCATAGCCGTCATAATAGCCTTAGAAATTGACTGTTGCAATGCCAATGCTTGAGCCTCTGCAGCAGAGGGCTCCAACACTCCTAGAGGATGGGGGAACCTGGCTTCTGGGAGCAGGGACTAGTAAGGGCAGTAAAGTGTGGGGGGGGGGGGGTGGCTGAGACATGATGCAAGAAGAAGCTGGAGGTAAGTCACCTCACAGACTAACGGACCCTGATAAAGACAAGCAAAAAAGAAGACGAAGAACGGAGCCAACCTGGCAACAGAGCAAGAGGACAATGGCAGGACCGGAAGAGGTTGTGGGCGGTGACGCGGGAAGACCGGGGGCGTGTCACCAACACAACCGATGCAATAGAGAAGCCGGCAACTGAACCTCCCCCGAGATCTCGGACGCAAGAAGACAGCGGCGAGGAGAGAAGCCGGGGACCAAGATGGCTCCTGCGGAAAGAAACCTGAGGTAGGAGGGCGCCCGACCGAGCGGCCGAATGGCCAGTAAGCTAGTAAGCGCAGGGGGCTATAAGTTCGGCGCAGGGGGAGACAGAACCACTGAGAGCTCCAAAGATGTCGCTGAAAAACTCGCCAAGCCGGCAGAAGGAAAAAGGGAGGAAAAAACCAACTTAATACCGCTAAGTGTACGGCGAACAGTAGATAACAAAAGAAACTAGACCTACAACCTGAATATATAAAATGCCCCAGACAGCTTCCCCGGGCCCAAAAAGGGGGGGGGGGGGGGGACGCTGAAGGGCAACAATATCACCACAAAAAATAAGCTGAAAAGGGAAAAGCATAGAAACATACACTGGGATTGAGGGGAGGGGCTGTTACCAGGGTTCTGTACCCTCAATGTTGTTTTTCTTTGCTGCTATGGTAGAAGTAAAGAAAGAGTTAATGCAGTATGAGCCTCCGTGTCCTGATATAAAATCAGCTGCCGCCTGATAGCACAGAAGATCAGCCCCTTTAAGAATCACGTGACAGCCTCCCAGAGTGTAGCAGAGGCTTGACAAGCAGTCACCTGACCAGCCTTCCTCCATAGGAGCAGGCAGCAGCTGTAGCACGATCTGTCGCCTCCTCCTCCTCCCCTGGTGAGTGACATCACTGATTCGGGGGACATGTGTAGCCACAGGAGGATGGCGGAGGCAACAGACGCGTGTCCCAGCGGTGACAATGCAGGGGAGCAGAGCGCCGACGACATAAGGTAAGCGTAACGCGTCCACAGGGAGCAGAACCAGGAAGTAGATTTCATGTAGATGTAGCAGAGCTGGATTTGTCATTTGAGGGGGATATCCCTGACATACACTGAACGCTAAAATTTCACACGCTGTAAAATGAGGTATTGTGGAGACAAACTCAGCTCTGCTGCATCTGTGCGGGCTGCAGGTTTGTGTCAGTGTGTCGTTTGTACAGGCTGATTGTTACAGTTGTGTCCGCTCGTACGGATGGGATTGACCTTCAATCTAACACGCCACAGACAACAGTGACTGTAATTTTAACGTAGGGGGAACAACCCCTTTTTTTCCCGTCTTTGAACCCCATTTATGTCAATGCGGGAGTTCACGTCTTTAAAGGGGTTGTCTGAGTTATCCTAAAGTTCCTCCCCCCCCCCCCCCCCCACAACGCCAATAAAGACCTGAAAAAAGACGCCCCCTATACTCCCCCGCATCATTTCCACCGCTTTCTGCCTCGCAGCTCCGCTCCCGCTGTGTGTATACAAGGCAGTGATGGCGACGACGTGTGACCGCTGCAGCCGATCACCGTGCACAGGGGTATATGGCATGAGACCACCGAGGACAGTGATCAGCTGCAGCGGTCACATGCTGTATACCTGCCTTGTATACAGGAGGACCCGAGCAGTGGGAGAGAAGCAGGTGAGTATATAATGTTTTTGTTTATTTATTTTCAGACATTGGGTGAATTTTAGCATAAGGACCATCTGCACGCGAACGTGTGCGCCCCATGGTCGTACTGCGGCCTGCAAAATGCGGGCCGCAATGCATGAACACAGTCCGTGGGGCAGCCTCAGCGGATTGCGGACCCGTTCACTTGAATGGGTCTGCGATCCGGCCGTTCCGCAAAAGGATAGGACATGTCCTATCTTTTTGCGGAAGTACGGGACGGAAGCACTCCGTAGTGCTTCCGCGGGGTTCCGTTCCGTGCTTTCGTTCCGCATCTCCGGATTTGCGGACCCATTCAAGTGAATGGGTCCGCATCCGTGATGCGGAATGCCCACGGAACGACACCCGTGTATTTTGCGGATCCGCAAATGCTGTCCGCAATACGGCAACGGGAAGCACACGTTCGTGTGCAGGGGGGCCTAACTCGGACAACCCCTTTAAAGGGTTTTTCCGGGATTTGACCTAGCATGAAGGGGTTGTCCCAACATAGCAACTTATTGGGGGAGATTTATCAAACTGCTGTAACATAGAACTGGCTTAGTTGCCCATAGCAACCAATCAGATTCCACCTTCCAATTTTCAGCTCCTTTGGAAAATGAAAGGTGGAATCTGATTGGTTGCTATGGGCAACTAAGCCAGTTCTACTTTATACCAGTTTAATAAATGATCCCCATTATCTGTCCATGAGTTAAGTGATGTGTCTGAACTTGGGGGTCTGCATGCTCAGCCCCCGACCAATCAGGACAACATGAGTCTCTTAGTCAATGAAGTGCCGGTCACATATGTACGCGATCATTCTAGTCATCTCTGTGGGACTGTGTTACAAAGCGGACTTGAACAGGTTTAGCTTGGGGCTGCTCCTAAGGGCTCATGTACACAAACGTTTTTTGCGTTCAGTATACTGGCCGTTTTTTGAGTTCAGTATGCGTTACCTAGGCCTCTTTCACACTACCATTTTTGTTTTCAGGGCCGTTTTTTGTGTTCCGTATACGGAACCATTCATTTCACTGGGTCCGCAAAAAGAAACGGAATGTACTTCGTATGTATTTCGTTTCCGTATCTCCGTTCCGTGCAAAGATAGAACATGTCCTATATTTGGCCGCAAATCACGTTCCGTGGCTCCATTAAAGTCAATGGGTCTGCAAAAAAAAACTAAATGCATCCGTATGTTTTCCGTATCCGTTCCGTTTTTTGAAGAACCATCTATTGAAAATGTTATGCCCGGCCCAATTTGTTCTATGTAATTACTGTATACTCCATACGGAAAAACGGAACCGAAACGGAATCACAACGGAAACAAAAAAAAAGTTACAACGGATCCGTGAAAAGCGGATCGCAAAACACTGAAATAGCCATACGGTGTGTGCATAAGGGCAATATCTATACAGGGATTTGTACTTCGCTGCAGAGGAACCACCAGGCTGCTACCTCTGTTCTAGTGACGGCTGACCCATGGGGGTGAAGAGACAGCAGTGCAAACCACCTCCAAAGGCAAAACCATAGTCAGGGACAGGCTGAGGTCAGGGCAAGCAAAGGTCATTGGATCTGAAAAATAGTCAGTGGTCAGGGCAAGCAGTTCAGGGTCAGAACGGAGGTCAGGACATGCAGTGAAGGGTCAAATCCAGGAAACAGACAGAAGTCGGTACACGGGCAGACAAATATTGAACTGTACACCTTTGCAGGATACTAGAACCTATAGCTAAAGCATCCACCACTGGGGAAGGGTGTATTATATCCCCTAGCAAGGTCTATCATAGGCTAGGGCAAACTAGATTGCCCAGGCAGTAGCCCTTTAAGAACCTGAATGCACGCATTCTATGGGCAATAGTAAGCTGGACACTAAGAGAGTGGGGGTGGGGGGGTCGACAATCCAGTGGCCGGCCTGCCCGTCAGGAGGAGTACGCCAGCAGGACTTGGGCGCCAGGAAATTAGAGGCTGGGGAGCAGAGAGGCATGCGTAAGAGTGGTGACCTGCTGCGCCGATGCTGTCCCCTCTTCGGCAACCCTACAGAGTTGAATGGAGCAGCATGAAGGACTATGCTCTATTTAGTCGAGGGGGGGGGGGCACTGGGACCCCCGTTCTCATCATTGTGGTGGTCTCAGTGTTCATTCCATGTGCCTGGATAATATGAGAAGTATACAGATATAACCCATGTCAGGACTGAAGGCCTGTGGCAGCATATCCCACCAAACGGAGAACCTCATCCCTTCTGGAACAGTTCATTAAGATGATGCAGAAGGAATGACTTCTACCATAAGACCTGTAGAGCTCCCAGTTATAAATGCCTTGTCTGCACAGAGGATTTCCAAGCTGATTTTTATCAGTTTTATGACAAATTGTAGGGAGAAGATCAAGAACCTCCTTAAGAAATATGATGTCGGCAGCCGATACGCCGGCATTCCTTTTCCAAGAGCTTCGATCCTGCTCCCGCTGTTAATTAGACAAGGGAAGCCGTATCTCCTGCTGACGGTCAGATCACTGGAGGTAAGTCAGCGGCGGGTCTATGCTGTGTACCTTGTACTTCATTATGTAAACACTCATCACTAAAACAGAACCGTTATCAGCTGTTATGTAGACATCACATCTCTATGAGAAGAAAAGGCCAATATGGCTTCCTCTGCCCGAATGTAATAAAGCTGCTGCGACGGGGCATCGTGTCCACCTTATTTCTACATGTCATCTCTCTCCTGGACTGTATGCGCCTCGCCGTCTTCCCTGTAATTCTCCATCGCTGTCATCTAGTTTTGGGCCCTCTGACATATGCTGAGGATCGGGTCAAGATTGGGAAGGAATGATCGTATCAACTCTCATTCCTGATAATTGGCCCATGTAAAGCTACTGCTGATCACTTGACAAATGAACATCCTTAATGCGGCAACTAAAATCATCATTTGTCGGTAGCACACCACCCGGGGGGGGGGGGGGGGGGGGTGGACAACAATATGCAAAGTGAACGAACAATCGTAATAACTTGTATATCAGCGATCGGTTATTATTAAAGGGGTATTCCCATCTCAGACTTTGACATTTTGCTAGGATATGCTATCAATGTCAGAAAGGTGCGGGTCCCACCTTTGGGACCTGCTCCTATATCCAAAAGGGGTCCGCCATGCATGCACAGTGTGCTCTCCATTCGCTGCTATGGGAGTTCTAAAAATATTTTGGGAAGGCCCATAGTTGTGAATGGAGTGTGCAGCGGACTAGACCCATGCTAGGGGTCCCTTTTAAAGATGTTATACAAGTTTTTAGTTTGTTGTGATGCCAGTTGCATTTCAGCAACGAGGGACAGGCTCCCCCTAAATAGATGGTGATAGTGGTACCCAGTGTAGAAATGCCAGAGTGGTGTAAGGGTTGCCTATAATTTCCCTTTAAGGTGTGGTTGTGCACTTTTCACCGTGCTCCTATCTGGATATCCTGGGACCCCCGGACGTGGTCGTCCAAGCAATGAAAAGGGGGTGAAGAGTTGAGGGATTTGTAGAATAAGTGGAGTCCAGACTTTTATTAACGTTAAAAACAGCTTTACTTGAATAAACTTGCATCAGAGAACAATCTTCCAAACTTTATCTTGGTTACCAGCAGGCTTTGGCGTAAGTTTTGGCAGGCAAACACATTCAGCTCTGCTACATCTGAACCTCTTTTTAGCTTTGCTGTGCTGTCAGATTATAGAAACTTTTCCTTCCTGCTGTACTTTGCTTTCTGTAGTCTGACTCTTTCTTTATCTTAATCTATATCTTTAACTTTCTCTTTGTCTCTGTACCTTTTTTTTATTCCTGTCTTTATTCAGGGAGTCTTCACACTTGACTCTGGAAACACTCGGCTTAAAGGGAACCTGTCACCTGGATTTTGGGTATAGAGCTGAGGACATGGGTTGCTAGATCGCCGCTAGCACATCTGCAATACCCAGTCCCCATAGCTCTGTGTGCTTTTATTGTGTCAAAAACCCGATTTGATACATATGCAAAGTACGTGAGATGAGTCAGGGTCAGGACTCATCTCAGGTTAATTTGCATATGTATCAAATCGGTTTTTTGACACAATAAAAGCACACAGAGCTATGGGGACTGGGTATTGCAGATGTGCTAGCGGCCATCTAGTATTGCAACCCATGTCCTCAGCTCTATACCCAAAATCCAGGTGACAGGTTCCCTTTAAGCCTCAGGGCCCAGCAGAGCAGACAGTGCTCTGCTGGCTGGAACACAGCCTTCCCCTTGCCGGGGGCACTCTATTTTGACCTTCACTAACTAACACCTCCCTCTCTAGAGAGGGCTAGAATGGATAGAAGGTTCCACTCTAGGGAAACTAGCTCTGCCAATGCTGCCGCCATCTGCTGGTGAACCAGGCACATTACATGTTAACATAACATTTGCATAGAATTGCAATACACATTGTGCAGGATCTGGAAATCAATACATAAGATGACATTGGGTCAACCATAGGAGATAGTAGGGGGCACAAAGAGGTGGTAATACCACTCTAGGGTATTACACATGCCCGGCCAACTCTCCATTCACTGCTGGCATAACTGAGTCAGCGCTAGGCTATTTTTGGAGATCCTCTAGTGGTGAACAGAGGGTGTCTGCGCATGCGTGGCTGCTCTGTGTTCATTTTGCGGGGCTTCAAATAATAGTGCTAAACAGTGTCCATATAACCAGATTGCTACGTCTGTACATACTTATATAGCAGGGACATTTAGGCCTCATGCACACGACCGTTTTTTTTTTAAGGTCCGCAAAAACGGGGTCTGTAGGTCCGTGATCCGTGACCGTTTTTTCGTCCGTGGGTCTTCCTTGATTTTTGGAGGATCCACGGACATGGAAAAAAAAGTCGTTTTGGTGTCCGCCTGGCCGTGCGGAGCCAAACGGATCCGTCCTGAATTACAATGCAAGTCAATGGGGACGGATCCGTTTGACGTTGACACAATATGGTGCAATTGCAAACGGATCCGTCCCCCATTGACTTTCAATGTAAAGTCAGGAGCCCCTTTTATACCATCGGATCAGAGTTTTCTCCAATCCGATGGTATATTTTAACTTGAAGCGTCCCCATCACCATGGGAACGCCTCTATGTTGAATATACCATCGGATTTGAGTTAGATCGTGAAACTCAGATCCGACAGTATATTCTAACACAGAGGCGTTCCCATGGTGATGGGGACGCTTCAGGTTAGAATATACTAAAAGAACTGTGTACATAACTGCCCCCTGCTGCCTGGCAGGTGCTGCCAGGCAGCAGGGGGCAGACCCCCCCCTCCCCCCCCCCCCCCCCCTGTATTTAACTCATTGGTGGCCAGTGCGGCCCCCCTCCCTCCCTCCCCTGTAGTACTGTAGATTCTTTGGTGGCCAGTGGGCTCCCTCCCCCTCCTAATTAAAATTTCCCCCCCCCCCTATCATTGGTGGCAGCGGAGAGTACCGATCGGAGTCCCAGTTTAATCGCTGGGGCTCCGATTGGTAACCATGACAACCAGGACGCTACTGCAGTCCTGGTTGCCATGGTTACTTAGCAATTTTTAGAAGCATTATACTTGCCTACGAGCTGCGATGTCTGTGACCGGCCGGGCGCTCCTCCTACTGGTAAGTGAAAGGTCTGTGCGGCGCATTGCTTATAGCACAGACCTGTCACTTACCAGTAGGAGGAGCGCCCGACCGGTCACAGACATTGCAGCTCGCAGGTAAGTATAATGCGTCTAAAAATTGCTAAGTAACCATGGCAACCAGGACTGCAGTAGCGTCCTGGTTGCCATGGTTACCGATCGGAGCCCCAGCGATTAAACTGGGACTCCGATCGGTACTCTCCGCTGCCACCAATGATAGGGGGGGAGATTTTAATTAGGAGGGGGAGGGAGGGGGGCCCACTGGCCACCAATGAATCTACAGTACTACAGGGGAGGGAGGGGGGGCCGGCCGCACTGGCCACCAATGTGTTAACTACAGGGGAGGGAGGGGGGCCCACTGGCCACCAATGAATTTAAAACTGGGGAAGGAGGGGGGGTGCCCCCTCCTGCCTGGCAGCACATGATCTCTTACAGGTGGCTATGATATGCACAATTAACCCCTCAGGTGCAGCACCTGAGGGGTTAATTGTGCGGATCACAGCCCCCTGTAAGAGATCGGGTGCTGCCAGGCAGCATGGGGCAGTCATGTACACCGTTCGTAGTATATTCTAACTTGAAGCGTCCCCATCACTATGGGAACGCCTCTGTGTTAGAATATACTGTCGGATCTGAGTTTTCACTAAGTGAAAACTCAGCTCTGAAAAAGCTTTTATGCAGACGGATCTGCAGATCCGTCTGTGTGAAAGTAGCCTACGGACGCGGATGCCAATCTTGTGTGCATCCGTGTTTTTTTCACGGACCCATTGACTTGAATGGGTCCATGAACCGTTGTCCGTCAAAAAAATAGGACAGGTCATATTTTTTTGACGGACAGGAAACACGGATCACGGATGCGGCTGCAAAATGGTGCATTTTCCGATTTTTCCACGGACCCATTGAAAGTCAATGGGTCCGCGAAAAAAAACTGAAAACGGCACGGATGCACACAACGGTCGTGTGCATGAGGCCCTAGGCTTCATGTACACGGCTGTTGCCCGGTCGTGGCCGTATTGTGGCCCGCAAACAGCGGGTGCGCAATATGCGGGCACCGGCCATGTGCTCCCCGCATCACGGATGCGGACCCATTCACTTGAATGGGTCCACAATCCGGAGCTGTGGTGCGGAACGGAGGCACGGAACCCCACGGAAGCACTACAGAGTGCCTCCATGGTGTTTCTGTCCGTGCCTCCACACCGCAAAAAAAATAGAACATGTTCTATTTTTTTGTGACTCGGACGGATCACTGACCCATTCAAGTTGACTGGGTTTCGATCCGTCCCGGCCGTCGCACGGACGTTGCCCGTGCATTGGGGACCGCAAATTGCGGTCCCCAATGCATAGACGGCCGTGTGCATGAGGCCTTAATACCATCTCATCATGGCAGTTAATGCCAGCTCTTAGTCCTGCCCCTATGGTAGAGGTTTCTTCTCTTGATGCTAAATATCCCCAAAGTCCCAAACTAACAAAAAGTCGAGACCTTGTGCTGCACCAGCTTCCTCCATATTCACAAACGTATCACCATCCTAACAAACTGGACGAATCGTGTGGGGCATAGGGAGGTTAGATTGAAGGCAGGGCCTGGTGTGTCTGATTACTCAGTGTACCGCGCTCCAGAATATGTTAGTGCTACATGGATTGTTATTGCTGTTGCTGTACATGCCTTCTGTCTGTTATGATGCCCCCTGTACCTGCTTTTTCTTCAGCTGAAGACAATGCCAGGAGATGTGTGCTTTCCGGGTGGAAGACAGGATCCTTCAGATGAAGATGATATACAGACGGCTCTTCGAGAAACCCAAGAAGAGATCGGCCTCTGCCCTGAACAGGTGCAAATTATTGGCAGGCTAACACCTCATATGGCCAAGGTAACCATGAATGAAGGGGGTCATTTACTAAGCTGAAATACGCCTAAATTCGGCATATTAGTTATTAGTAACTGTTAGTTGCGCCGCTATATGAGAATTCGCCCCGCTCACGGCAGGCCTAAAATTGGGGGCGGGGAAGGTCCGTCAGGCCCGTCTCATTCATTATTTTCTACGCCTGTTTTAGTAGTAGAACATAGCATTGAGCGCGAATATTAATCGCGAATATCGCAACTTCGATAATTCGCGAATATTACGAATATACTGCTATATATTTGTTATATCGCATATTCGTCATTATTTACATCTGAACAAATGATTCCTCCCTGCTTAAAATGCTTGTGGTCAATGAGTCATTGGCCCACAAGCAAGAAGCAGGGAGGAATCATGACTTTAGATGTTGAAAAAAGACGAATATTCTAAAAAACGAATATATAGCACTATAGCGAATATATTCGTTTTGACATTTTTTTGAATATTCGTCATTTATTTATTTTTTTAAAACAGTACAGTTAAACCCCTTTGGCATACTCCTCCCCACAAGCGTCCCCGTCACCATGGGAACGCCTTTGTGTTGGAATAAACCATCGGATCTGAGTTAGATCGTGAAAACTCAAATCCGATGGTTTATTCCAACACAAAGGCGTTCCCATGGTGACGGGGACGCTTGTGGGGAGGAGTATGCCAAAGGGGTTTAACTGTACTGTTTTAAAAAAATAAATAAAAAAAAGACGAATATTCAAAAAAATGTCAAAACGAATATATTCGCTATACTGCTATATATTAGTTTTTTTAGAATATTCGTCTTTTTTCAACATCTAAAGTCATGATTCCTCCCTGCTTCTTGCTTGTGGGCCAATGACTCATTGACCACAAGCATTTTAAACAGGGAGGAATCATTTGTTCAGATGGAAAAAAGGACGAATATTCTAAAAACTAATATATAGCAGTATATTCTGTAGTGCTATATACTCGTTTTTGACCAACACCTTTTTTCGCATTAAAAATTTGCATTATGCGATTTATTATTTTTTTTATTACAGATTTTTCGCAATAAAACGAATATCTCGAATACGAATATTCGCGAATATATGACTAATAGTCTTCCATATATTCGCGAAATATTGCGAATTCGAATATTGCCCCTGCCGCTCATCACTAGTAGAACAAGGTCTAAATGTAAGACCGCACAGAAGCCGTCTTACATTTGGAACTGCCGCTGGATATGCCGACGTTATGGAGAGCCTGGCGCCTCTACATTACTCCGGCGGATCTTCCGCCAGCTATGGGCCCTTTTTTAAGACCGGCGTCTAAAACGTTGTCAGGATTTCCTTGGTATTGCACAGTTCTACTCTTTATGGGATATTGTTAAATCATGTACTTTTGAGAGAAACTTAAAGGGGTTGACAAATTTAAAGAGGAAATCGGACAACACACGGATCTGCTAACAAGGAACTAGTGATTTTTGACTTACCTGGCAGATCCCAGGCTGCTGCTCTCATTCTCTGAGCCTGGCTGCAGCAGCGGCAATGCATTACTGCTGCAGCCAGTCACTGGCCTCAGTGGTGTATTGAAGAGGCCAGTGATTGGCTGCACAGGTCACATGTCGTCAATGCTGCAGCCAGATAAACAGAGCCTGTCGGGGAAAACCAGAGTAGCAGCGCAAATAAGTATAGTAATTATAACCTGTTTATGGAAGGTGTATCTTCTGTATTTTCGGAGAAACCCCTTAATTGGTCACTGTCGTTTCAGCAAACTTTGCATAACTCAATAGTACAGGTGAATATAATAAATTTTGCAATATACGTTATCAGAGCAAAATATTTATTTCTCTCACCACCTAACTCCTAAACTAACATTCTCTGTTATGTCAGCTCACTGAAGAAAAAGATTATATGTTGCCCATAAAAGACAATGGAGGGGAAAGAGTGAGCTGCAGTAAGAGAGACAGAGACAAAATAAGGCTTAATTCAACAGACAAACAGGCCACCCATAAAAATCTATGGAGAGGGCATGGAAAATGAGCTATTAGAGGGAGAGCAGGAACTTTTTCTTGATAAGATATACCATATTACAAAGTTTCTTATATTCACTTGTTCTATTGATTAATGAAAAACTTGTCAAAACAATAGCGACCATTTATAACACTGCATAAAAGTGGTTTTTCAGGTGTTTAATGTTGATGACCTCTCCTCAGAACACCTGGTGGATGGGGTCCAACACCTGGCACTCCCATCATCAGCTGTTTGAAGAGGCTGCAGTGCCCTGGTGAGCGCCATGGCCTTCTGCCAGCTTATCCACTGGATAGTGGCTGTGCTTGGTATTACAGCTCAGCCCCATTCACTTGGATAGGACTGAGGTGAGCCTAGGCCATGTGACCTATAAATGTGATGTGACTGGCCTAAGAAAAGCACTGCAGCCTCTTCAAACAGCTGATCGGCAGAACTGTCAGGAGTCGGACTACCACTCTATCCCCTGTGAAGGTATGCCTATTCTGTCTTCTTCTAGAAATGAGTTCATAATCTCACGTTGTAGTGTTTTATTGTCTTACAGTCTCCCAACTGCTTGGTCTACCCAGTTGTCGGCATTGTCGACGACACATTCCAGCCAACACCGAACCCCAGTGAAGTGGCGGACATCTTCCTTGTCCCTTTGGAGTTCTTCATCAGCTCAGAACACTATACCACTCGAGAAGTAAATGTACCGCCTTTAGGATTAGTGGTTGTCCATCAGTTCACCTACATGGACCCAGACACCGAAAAAACGTTTACTATATGGGGACTAACTGCCTACTTCGCCTTAATGCTCTCAATCATCGTTTTGGAGAAGAGGCCCTCCTTCGAGCCAGAGCTTGATCTGGAAGGTGGCTTAAATGGGAGGATACGTTTCCTGATCAATCCGAGCAAATTGTAAAGGCAAGCCTGATAATTCACTGTCAGAAAATCAGAAGTTCTAATATAAACTAGATCTCACAATATGAAGGATGGTTTACAGTGGAACTGGAAATGTTGGTGTCCGTAAAGGACAGATTATTCTAAGTTTTACCAGTTTGAAGGTGATGCATCGGCACTGAACCCATTAAAGTGAGAAAAGTATCTAATAAAGCTAAGCAAGTGGACTCTGTTGTATCACATGAAATTGTGGCTAGTGCAGGTAGAGGATGGGAGTGGTAGTGGTCCTGATGAAGTGTGTCTCACGGTGTACTCCCTCAGGGCATTGCTCGCTGGGAATCGGTACAGTAGCATTATAGTACTGAAGAATGAGGCCAGGGTTGAATGTAACAAGGTCCTTTTTACCAACTGCAATGCAGAACTTAAAATACATATGGTAACAGCAGGTTTTAGACCAATTCTTCTCTGGCACCAGCAAAGATATGGAGGCAGGTTGGTTGGTGGTAATTCAGCACTTAGGTGATACTGGCCGAGAGGTTGTTTGGTGACGGGTGGCTTGTCTGTAGTCCCTCACTTTACAGCAGTGCCTGTATATGCAGATGTAGCAGGCCACTCTGCTGTCTGGAATCTCAAGGCTTTACTTGGGGACAATTTGGAATGGTTTTGGAAGAGGTTAGGTGACAAGAGCAGGAGCTCAGCAATGCACTTCCTCTCCTCTTTGTAGCCACACAGGAATTCCCCTTGCCTCCACCAACCAAGAGGGGAGAAGCATGGTGGTTAACCCTGTTCCTGCCAGATATACCTTGCTGGTAGTGACAGCCAGAAACCAACAGTAAAATATATAACCTAACAATATACCATTTGTAGTACTCCCAGGTCTGGGGTACTACAATAGAAATATGTCTGTCGTGTTTAAATATCAGGTCTTCCTCGTGAGAGTCCAGGGAGGCCCACCTCCAGGCATAGGCATTTTTGCACATTAATCAGCATTTTGAGGGGTCGTTATGGGGGGTGCACCCACTGCCTTTGCTTTCCTCATTCATTTCAATGACTAAAGGAGTTTTTAAGTTTAGAAATAAAAATGTTTTCAAATACCCCAGGGGCATTCTGAGTAGGGGCGAGCGAATCGTGCTTCGGAACCAAGATCCGAAGTTGATTCGTTCCCAACTTCGTTTTAATGCTGTACGGAGGTCGTCTCTGTACAGCTTTAAAATGTATGCGCTGCGCAAAGGCAAAATTAGTTAAGTCCTTCGAAGTCGTGTTTTAAAATGTTTTTTAAAGTTGTAGAGTCGAAGGCTGAAGTTCATCACCGAAGTCTTCGGAGTTAATGAATTTTGTCTTTGCGCAGCGCATACTAAATTCATTAACTCCGAAGACTTCGGTGATGAACTTCAGCCTTCGATTCTACAACTTTTAAAACGCGACTTCGAAGGACTTAACTACTTTTGAAACAGTGTGATCTGAAGTGCGATTCGCTCACCCCTAATTCTGAGTTACTGGATTAGGGGGTTTCTTTATTGGGGTCCTCCATCATTTAGCCAGAGAAGAGAGCAACTAAAAAAGGTGTCTTTGACTCTAGAGGGCCGTCCATGGCTGTGTATTACACTCATTGACAAAAAATCTAATGCACCCAGATAGAAATTTTGGTTTGCTACAAAACTCAATGTCTCAGACAGATACATAAATGATTACAGGTGTGGTCTGATTGCATGCTGGGTCTTACCAAGAAGATGTAAAAGTTTTTCCCCCGCTGCCCTTTTAAAAAGGCTCTCAGAGGCTACTTTAGGGTAGTGTGATGAGACATTGATGACTGCTAGACATGCTTCTACGATGCACTCGAAGACATTTTGCCCAGTTGCCAAACTTTGAGAGGAGACACCTCATGGGCGGAGAGAAGCAGGATGGTCGTTTCCACAAATTGCCACCACCTAGGCCATTCTGATCTAGCTGTGTTAAAGTGTTGGGAGCAGTGGTTATGTGAGGGCACACACACGGTGAACAGACTCTGAACGGCCCACACAGGACACTAATAGAGAGGATCTGCTGACAAGCACCCATTTAAATCTCAAAGTACTGTACTTTGTAATTCTATGAATACACCACTAGATGGCAGTATATCTGTATGCCAAAGGACAATTGCTCATAATTCACAAAACTTTTTAGGCTAACTCCAGAATAACCAGATATAAACCCCACCACTTTAATATCAATAACTAGGGCCGTCTTTAATATTGATTGGACCCTGGGCAAGAATTTACTTGGGCCCCCTGGATCCTGTCTCCCCAAACCCTAGCATGCAATCACCCCCCCCCCCCCCCCCTTCTCCAACCACCCAGCACCCTTACTCACATAAAACAAGTAGTATATATAATATAGCTTACAGTGAATTACTGTAAATACTTAGACATCTATTGTCTGCCACATACAATGCTGTCTTGACACCTTTTTCTGGGAAGTCTTTATCACCTACTGACTCCAATTAGGATAATGGTATCAACACCTTTGACCCCATGCTGGGTATAATGACCTCTGACTCCATGCTGGGTATAATTACCAGATGTTGATTCAGTTACATATTTATTCCCAGAGAATTCTTGTACAGTCACTCAGAATTGAGAAAGCTCGTTGGAAGAACGAGTGAAACGTTTTTTAAGAAATCTACAGTAAGTCCAGTTGCCTTGATTTTATTCTTCACAGATGTAAATACTTACAGTTCTGAAGACTCCAGCAGGATCAGTGCTCGGGGCTGGAAGTGGGCACCCCTCTGCAGTTCAGAAAGGAGACCGGGGCTCGGCTCACCCTAGCGTTGCAGTGCCTCCGCATGACGTCACGGCGCGCAGTGTACGCAAAGGGCATGGGAGGTCAGGAGGAGGAGCAAGCAAATAAGTCCTTCACTATGCGAGCTATGCGGCTCGCATAGTGAAGGATAGGATCAGGACACGGAGCCGGCGGAGCGGAGGCAAGATATTTTATGACAATGTCATTGAATTTGTGGGCAGTGGCCAGCGGGGCTTAAGAGGCTGCTGCCCCTTTTGCCCTGCGTTAAAGACTGCCCTGTCAATAACCGTACCAGTATTCTAAGGATAGGTCATATTGAAGTCCTGGAAAAAAAACTTTAAAGAAAGCTACTTTATATATCCTTCAAAATGGTTTATTTGCAGACAAGAACGGGGAGGCATGCAAAAAAAACTGAGTAGCCCCCAGCCATATCTCCCATTAGGGTGTATTCACATGGCGTGTTTGTGCCTTACACCATAATTTGCCACGGTTCTGCAGCTGGCACAAGTAATACTCATTGAAACCTCAGTAAATCCTTGTAAAAACGCATGCATTATTTGCTGGTTCTTGGCAAAATCTGAGGAACAACCGCAGCATGTGCATATAACCTCAGGGCACGTGGATGTCTTGGAGGGCATCTCCAATTTGAGGTCCCTTCTATGGGGTTATTCAGTTGCTACATTAAAGTGGCAACTGAGCATAGGTCATCAATATAGGAGAGCCCGGAGAACCCCCTTTAAGCAGGGGCGTAGCTATAGGGGGTGCAGAGGTAGCAGTTGCTACTGGGCCCAGGAGCCTGAGGGGGCCCAAAGACCCTTGTGCCGCATAAGAAATCACCAGTATTATAGAAAGTGCATGCTGGTCAAGTTATACCTCTGTCTGGAGGGAAGGGGTTAGGTAAAAAATTTGGCATGGGGGGGGGGTTGCAGTTTCAATTTTTTTGCCTCAGGCAGCACCAAGGCTATGCACTTCCTTGCCCCTGGCCACAAAGCAGGGAAGGGGGGCCCCAAGCTGAACCCTTGCCCCAGGCCACATGAGCCTTTAGCTACGCCCCTGCCTATAAGTGAATATCATGCACCTTGCTTGTTAGCGTTCAGACCTATTTCAGCTCGCTACAAACCAAGCGCATCAATGAGAATTGGATACCCCAGACATTGTCGCTGGATGACCAGCTGTCCTTTAGTGGATCAAATTTGGCACTGTATACTGGAACACCCCACAAGGCTAACCATCTTTAGAGATGTTCGGACCCAGTTGTGTAGCCATGACAGTTTGGCCCTTGGCAGAGTCACTCAGATCCTTACCCTTGCCCATAGTTCCTGCTTCCAATACATTAACTTCAAGAACTGATCGTTCACTTATTGCCTAATATATTCCGCCCCTCATTAGTTGACATTGTCACAAGATCATAAGGATTTTACTCACTTCACCGATGGTCACCGTGGTTTTAGGCTGGCTTTCCTCATTCAGGTTTTTTTATGCGGTTTTTGAAGCCAAATCCAGGAACGGATCATAAATGGGCGGCGCACATAAAGGAAAAACGCTTTTCCTCATTTTGAATCCATTCCTGACTTCGGCCTAAAAACTGCGTAAAAAAACTCACCGTGGAAGTTGGCACGGTGTCTGGACACACAGCTGGTAGCCACCGTGGGTGTCCGCTCACGGTTTAGCTCCATTCAGTGGGGCTAAACTGTGAGCGAGTTTGCAGCGGCTTCTGCCATGGAAATCCTCCATGGGAATGGGTCCTACTGATGGTCTCGCACATGCTTTTGTGGCAGTTTTTGTTGCAGCTTTCAATGCATTTTAATTTTTTTTTGGTCAGAAGTGGATTCAGCAAGAAGGAGAAAAAGTCCTTCCTTTATATTTCTCGTTTCTCTTCCAACCCACTTTTGGCTTTGGCTGAAAACACCCCAACAAAAACTGAACTCTAAGGGTCAGCATCAGACTGGGGTTTCTTGGGCCCACCAGAGGAAATTATTCTAGGGCCCCAACCCCTATATCATCGATAAAGTCTGACTGATTCAAAACTTAAGACATGGACTCTAGAGGACAGTGATTAGCTCCAAAGGCATTTCCAAATGCAATTCTTCTCTTGGATCTTTGGGGCCTATTATGGCTTCATAGACTGTCCCCACCGGAGGATCCTCTGGTACTCTGGTGGGCCAGTCCGACCCTGCTAAGGGTAGTTTCTCATTGCATCTTTTTTTTGAAAAATGCTGAATTCTTTCGACTGTGTTTTGTTTGGAGACAGAAATACTGCAGCCAGATACTACATACTGGCCAGGAGGAAATGATAAAACTCCCTACAAACACTTATTTTTTATTTTATTTTATTTTATTTTTGGAGACTGGTTCCTGTTTTTTCTCCCTTGGCATTTTTTTGAAATAAAAAAAATTCTGAAAAAACACTGACTAAAAAATGCCACTGAAAAACACTTGCAAAAACACCAGGATTTCATAGGGTTTTTTACAAGCCAAGAAAAAGACAGTGTGGCAGCAACCTAAATGTTTTGGCTGATACAGGTATATACAGGCCATACGTATGAAAGAACATGTAGAAGTGGGATCTACTGAGGGCGCCATAATTTCTTTAATTCTTATACTTTATGTGTAATTTCTCATTTTGTAGCCCATGGTGCTAATGTGTTATACTGTACTATGATAGGATTTCTAATAACATTTGTGGTCAAGGCTCCGGGGGAAGTGTTGAAAAGAGGGTGTGGAACTGGACACGGTAGGACCTAACTTGGCTAGTGGTGTGAGCTGCAGTGAGGCTGGAAAAGAGGGAGGGTCGGGTGGGGCACTGCGCGATGCTGACACCAGAGGGAGGGCGTGCGCCGGCTAAATACCCTATGCCCCTCCCACAAATGCAGGCTGGAAATAGAGCCTGCTATACTTGTGGTCAAGGCTCCGGGGGAAGTGTTGAAAAGAGGGTGTGGAACTGGACACGGTAGGACCTAACTTGGCTAGTGGTGTGCCTTTAGCCACGTGACGCGGGTAGCCAAAAAAGGGGGCAAAACATGAATTTTAGGCAGTTTATTATTTGAAGATTACAAAACCAAACTGGAAAAAGCATTGGCAATCTCGACCCGTGGATGAGGGATGTAGCGGGAAAAACAGGAAGATTGCCATCGTCCCATCTTCCGTATGACGTGAGCGGGGACGCCATGTTTGGAGGCTGCCGATGCGGCCCCGATTCGGAAGGAGTGTCCGGAAATGGAAGCAGCGTGGAACCCCAGACCCGAAACTATGGAACGCATGTGCCTGATGAACTGCGCGGATGTCAGTGACAGCACGGGAAATGGCAGTAGGGGGCTATCGGGAGTTCTGTCATGGAGAGTGGAGAGCAGCTGATTGAACACGGACACGGGGCACCAAGGATTGAACGAATTAAAGTATTCGATCTGTACCGGTGGACCGACTTGGGAGGTTTTGGAGGAAGGTAGAGAGAAGGTGAAGTGGTCTAAACTACGGAGGAGCTGACTGATAGCTGGCCCTGGATTCCGGGCTGAGGTGCAGCAGAATTCCCCTGGCCTGAGAAACCCATAGAAGCTGAGGTAGAGAGCGGCTTTGAGGATCAAACTTCTGAAAGGGCCAAAGGGATTACCATCTAGGGCGGCAGAAATTTTTTGGAATAATTCCCCTGTGACTGGTTGTCTGGTGGGAATGGAAGGAGAAGAGAGCTTCTGAATGCCTCTCAAAACCGCCTTGACCGCCTGGGAGGAAAAGAAAGAGGTATGACTGGGATGACTGATCATGTGGTGGTGCTGGATGCCCGCTAAATAAAGTCTGATGGTGTTGTGGGACAACCGGAGCTCCTTGTGGCAGTACACCAGGAAGGCCAGGACGAAGGAGACTCTGTCCCTGTCCCCCCTGGGGTGCAGGACGGCAAACCGCCTGAAGGTGTTCCACCCCGTTAAATAGTTCCGGGCAGAATTAGCCGAGAGAGACTTGCGGATGAG
The DNA here is from genome assembly GCF_905171765.1 of Bufo bufo. NCBI lineage: Eukaryota > Metazoa > Chordata > Amphibia > Anura > Bufonidae > Bufo > Bufo bufo. The sequence continues at coordinate 120,876,937 of NC_053398.1, read as the reverse complement.
ACCGTGGGCTGCGGAAATGTACTCCTCTAGTCCATGATCAGGGCTTCGAACCCCGGAGGGTTGATCCCGACTCTCCGTGCTCCCGGCATGACCTGAAAAAACAAATTAAAGTTTAAACGGGACAGAGCATCGGCTGCGGTATTTTTCTTGCCCTCTATGTGCCTGCAGATGACGCGGAAGTTGTTTTGAAGGGACAGCCAGGTGAGCCTGCGAACCAGACGCATGACCTTGGGGGAGCTGGACCTACCCCTAGCGAGGATGTCAACAACAGCCTGGTTGTCAGTCATGAAGCACACTGGCCTGTTACTCCATGACTGCCCCCAGACAAGAGCGGCTGCGACGATGGGGTAAACCTCGAGCAGGGGGGAGGACCTGGCAGCCTCCTGGTCTGAGGAGACCTGCGCGGGCCAAGGACCCGCAAACCATTGATCCCCGCAGATGGCCCCGAAACCGAGGGAAGCAGCAGCATCGGAGAACACCAAGGGAGAGGCCTCGTTCCACTGAGGAACGAAGAGGGAGATGCCATTCCAGCTGGACAAAAACAATGACCACATGGCCAGATCCGCCAGCGCGTTGCGTCCGAGGTGGATGAGGGCATGCTGATCTGAGGCTGCTGGGAGGAGTCTGAGCAGGCCGGCGGTGAAAGACCTGCCTTGGGGCATGATCCTGGCGGCAAAGTTGAAGGACCCCAATAAAGACTGGAGTTCCAACTTTGACACTGTGCGGGTGCCCACGAGCCTGGCCACAGAGTCCTTTAACCTGTTTAATTTGTCCAGGGGGAGGCTGGCCTCCATTCTGATTGTGTCCAGGGTGATGCCCAGAAAGGTGATTACCCTGGAGGGGCCCTCGACCTTAGCTGAAGCCACTGGAACGTTCAGACGGCTGAACAGGCTGAGGAGGCTGTCCAACCTGTCCGGGGCGTGTTCGGCCTGCTCGATGAGCAGGAAGTCGTCCAGATAATGGATGACCCTCGGACAGTAGGCATGGTTGACCAAGAGCCAATGAAGCGCTTGGGCGAACTGGTCAAAGAGCCAGGGACTGCTCTTTGACCCGAACGTCAAGCGGGTGGCAAAGTAATATTTTGCCCTCCATTTGATGCCGTAGAACTTCCACAGGTGAGGCAGGATAGGCAGCAACTTGAAGGCATCAGCAATGTCCGCTTTTGACAACCAAGCTCCTGCCCCGACCTGTAAAATGAGCTCCACGGCCTCGTCCAGGGACGAGTACTGCATGGAGAACTCGTCCGACGGGACCAGGGAATTTAGGCTGGGGGTGCTGGATGCATGAGGAGCAGACAGGTCATAAATTAATCTTTTTTTATTAGAGGATTTTTTGGACACCAGACCTATGGGACTGACCCGGTACAGAGAGAAAGGGGATTCCGCAAAAGGACCGATCATGAAGCCCTTCTGCAACTCCGCCTTCAACAGAGCGTCCACCGCCCCGGGATCCGCCAGAGAAGAGAGGAGGTTGGGGCACTCATGAGTGACCTGCGGAAGGGTGACTAGCCCGGTATGGAAACCCTCCGAGAAACCCTGTGTGAGAAACAGGACAAAACTGGGGTCATGATGTTGTTGGAGGAGGGAGAGTAACAGGTCAACGTTGACCCCGCCTAGTCAGGAGCGTTTTGCCGTGCGTTGAGAACAGGAGGACTGAGGATGGGCCCTGAAACAGATGGCGCAGATGTGCAAAGCCTTGCATTTATCATAACTGCAAAAACCCAGGTTGAAGTTGTTACAGATCTGATTCTTTCCTAAGAAAGTGATGGGACGACCGAGTTTGTCCGTGGCGGGGTTGGGTTTCTGCGCCCCTGAGCTGAACGTTGGCCTGGCAGGAGATGGGTTGGTGACATGGGGGCACCAATCAGATGAATGGAGGACTGATTGGCAACCGGCACAGGCTGGGGATTTTTGCCCGGCGAAGTGCCTGCAAAAAATCTCCATGTCCAACACTGCCCAGTTGGTAACATGCTGGTGCTGGAGGAAAGCCGCTGCAGCTTTGGCAGAGAAGGACCGGTGGTACTCATAAAAGGCGGTACCGCCATATCTGTAACCCAGCTCTGTGACCTTGTACATGTATGTGTCCAATTCTACCCTGCGGTGGGGATGAATGGAGCACACTATGTCCCGGTACAGGCTGAAGGTCAGCATAAATTCGGGGATGGACAGCTTCTTGTTGAGGCGGACGTCTTTAGACCTCAGCACCACCGACACATCACCGCAGGCGATTGTCCGGTTTTCGACCGTATCATGGTTAGAGATTAGGATGGCGGCCAAATTGATGTCCTTTCCCGCCAGGATATCCCGCCTGATGTTCTCTGATACGAAGAACGCGGGGGCGATGTCAGGAGAGGCCAGACCTGTACCTGGGACGTTGGCCTGGGAAGTAGAAGGAACAGCTTCGGGCTCTGGCGAAGGAGGAGGCGTAGCAATCTTGCTCTCGACGGCCTGGAGCCTGGAGTGGATGTGTGACATCGAAGACGCAAGGTTGTTGATGGTCGCATGGAGTTAAGTCAGGGAGAGCTGAATGGTCGACATGGAGACCAGATCTTCGGAGGCTCCGGGTGGTTCGGGAGTCCTGGGAGATTCAGGGAAGAGCAGATGATATAGTTCTGCCTTTCGTGCAGATGCCGAGTGGCGGATCCCTTTCTTCTTCAGTTCGGCGATCATCCTGGGGATGGTCCAATGCCTGTAAGACGCGCGGCTGGCTGCCTCGGAGACCGCTGACTCAGGGATGGACATTGAGTCCTCAATGTCCGAGACGTGAGACATGTTGCACGAAGAAGACCGGACCCTGTGGGAGGATCTGACGTGAATTGACAACCCCTCGTGCAACCCCAAAACAAAATTATTATTTTTTTATTTTTTTTTCACTTACCTGGAGCCTCAGAAAGTTTAGGATGGAAAATTGTTTGGAAAACCTGGGAGCAATCGAACAAAAACTCGGGAATGTCCGCGAAGAGGGTGAACTTCACACCCTGCGAATCTGGGATTGGTAAGTGAGGAAGAAATTTTATCTGGTACCTGCGGGGAGAGGTACCCCAACATATGCTGACAAGACGAAACTTACGTGATGATGAACAGGAAGAAAACGAACCCTGAAGGTGGCAGGCCGAAAACGTAAGAAATCCTGAACGATATCAGGCGATGGAAGGACAACCTGAAAGAAAACATGAAAACCGAGCGGCCTGAGCGTATCAGGTATTGATGAACATGACCTGGCGTGAACAAATGAACAAAAACGCCGGGCCCTGAACAAGACCGAGAGCCGAGACACGTCTGGAAACGAGGCCCCACCTGGCTGCCAGCGTGGAATTGACCAGTGTGGCAGGCAGTGAGGAGACCTGACCCGTGCGTGATGGCAATGGCGAGCAACAGGCCCCAAGCGTGACGGATAAAGAAGCCTGAACTGACCGTGATAGGTACACCTAGGGGAAGGAGAAAGATGCAACAGGACAGTAAGAGAGGAAAGTGACGTGAAGTGAGATGCCGACCCCAAGAATGATTCTAAAAAGGTGAACAAGTCACAAACAGGACTGACCAAACGGGACATGAACCAAACGTAACAGGAGGGAGGACATGATGAAGGCTTGACCAGCAAGAGGACATGACGAGGACCTGAACGTATCAGGCAGAAAAACCAGAAGCAGAAAACCCGAACGTATCAGGCAGACAGACACGAAGACGGAAACCTGAACGTATCAGGCAGACAGACACGAAGACGGAAACCTGAACGTATCAGGCAGACAGACACGAAGACGGAAACCTGAACGTATCAGGCAGACAGACATGAAGACGGAAACCTGGACGTATCAGGCAAACAGACACGAAGATAGAAACCTGAACGTATCAGGCCGAAGGCACAAAGAACATCCTGAACGTATCAGGCAGGAGGACGTGGAGGCAATCCTGAACATATCGGAAAGAACTTGAACGGATCAGGTGGGAGGACATAATGAAAACAAACCCCGGACGTATCAGGCAACCGGACCTGAAAAGGAACCTGAACGTATCAGGTGATTGGACAGGCAGTGAGCCTGGACGTATCAGGCGATAGACCCCGAAAGGGAACCTGAACGTATCAGGCGACAGGACACGGAGAGAAAGCATATTAATGCAAGACAGGAAAAGAAGACCACCTGGACGTCCCTGGAAGGAGAAAACATGGCGGCCAGGTAAATAGAAAACAGGTAAATGAAAATAGAACATATCTGAGCGGACAGTTTGTTTTTTTTTGTTTTTTTTTTAACCAGGGGCGGAACCGCAGCGTGCCTAGCAACCGGCACACGCGGCTGCTCCCGGAACGCCCGCCCGCACAACAAGCCCGCGCCGCCCGGCCACGGCATCCCCGCAACGTGCCTGCCCAAAGCTTATTCTGAACTTTTCATGTAACACTACATTGAATACATGTGAGAAATAAATGCAGTCAAGGAACCGGGAGTGGGCGTGGTATGCCTTCCATATTGGAGCACAGGGTATATAGTATATGGGGTTCCCCCTATGTGCCCCCACGGTGGAGCGCAGGGAAGGTTGGTGATATCGAAGGCTTCCTCATGATTAAAGCGATTTATGAATCCCGATGCGTTCCACCGTGGAACGCATCGGGGAAGTAGTGGAGCTCCGGGAGGTGGGCGGAATTGTACATGCCGATGCGTTCCACCGTGGAACGCATCGGGGAAGTAGTGGAGTAGTGTCCCCGTCTGCCGCTCCCCCAAGCACTGACAATGGAGAAGCAATCAGCCCGGGGGGGGGGAGGGGGAGACGTGCGGCCCCCCCCGCGGTGCAACGCTGGGAGAAAAGGCGTGCTGCGGAGGAGACTGTACGTGGGGAACGTAATACAAGCCAGTTTCGGTGTGCACCTGCGAAAATCTTGCCCCAGCGCTGCCTGAACAAACCGCACCAAGCGCACCCGTCTCCTGCTGCACCGCTCCCCCCGCTGGCCACGCCAGGAATGCGTGCTCCCCCAGACCGGGCGCAATGGCCGCGGCCGAACGGAGTCAGGTGGCGCGGGCCAGGGCGCGCGGACAAGCGCAGCAGAGGAGACGCGTTGGTGGGGGAAGCGGAGCCGGAGGTGGGCGCCCGGAGATGTAGTGCGGCGGCGAAGCAGCACAGAGTAACTTACCACGAAGGACCGCCGCACGGGAGAAGCGTACCGCCGCAGCCTCTGCTTCGTCAATCTAGCCGGAACCGGAAGTCGCACTCGGATGACGTCGCCGTAATACGAGATGCACTGCGCAATGCCGACACCAGAGGGAGGGCGTGCGCCGGCTAAATACCCTATGCCCCTCCCACAAATGCAGGCTGGAAATCCAGCCTGCTATACATGTGTCGCCTTTCTACACTACGTGCAGAATTATTAGGCAAATGAGTATTTTGACCACATCATCCTCTTTATGCATGTTGTCTTACTCCAAGCTGTATAGGCTCGAAAGCCTACTACCAATTAAGCATATTAGGTGATGTGCATCTCTGTAATGAGAAGGGGTGTGGTCTAATAACATCAACACCCTATATCAGGTGTGCATAATTATTAGGCAACTTCCTTTCCTTTGGCAAAATGGGTCAAAAGAAGGACTTGACAGGCTCAGAAAAGTCAAAAATAGTGAGATATCTTGCAGAGGGATGTAGCACTATTAAAATTGCAAAGCTTCTGAAGCGTGATCATCGAACAATCAAGCGTTTCATTCAAAATAGTCAACAGGGTTGCAAGAAGTGTGTGGAAAAACCAAGGCGCAAAATAACTGCCCATGAACTGAGAAAAGTCAAGCGTGCAGCTGCCAAGATGCCACTTGCCACCAGTTTGGCCATATTTCAGAGCTGCAACATCACTGGAGTGCCCAAAAGCACAAGGTGTGCAATACTCAGAGACATGGCCAAGGTAAGAAAGGCTGAAAGACGACCACCACTGAACAAGACACACAAGCTGAAACGTCAAGACTGGGCCAAGAAATATCTCAAGACTGATTTTTCTAAGGTTTTATGGACTGATGAAATGAGAGTGAGTCTTGATGGGCCAGATGGATGGGCCCGTGGCTGGATTGGTAAAGGGCAGAGAGCTCCAGTCCGACTCAGACGCCAGCAAGGTGGAAGTGGAGAACTGGTTTGGGCTGGTATCATCAAAGATGAGCTTGTGGGGCCTTTTCGGGTTGAGGATGGAGTCAAGCTCAACTCCCAGTCCTACTGCCAGTTTCTGGAAGACACCTTCTTCAAGCACAGGAAGAAGTGGTACAGGAAGAAGTCTGCATCCTTCAAGAAAAACATGATTTTCATGAAGGACAATGCTCCATCACACGCGTCCAAGTACTCCACAGCGTGGCTGGCAAGAAAGGGTATAAAAGAAGAAAATCTAATGACATGGCCTCCTTGTTCACCTGATCTGAACCCCATTGAGAACCTGTGGTCCATCATCAAATGTGAGATTTACAAGGAGGGAAAACAGTACACCTCTCTGAACAGTGTCTGGGAGGCTGTGGTTGCTGCTGCACGCAATGTTGATGGTGAACAGATCAAAACACTGACAGAATCAATGGATGGCAGGCTTTTGAGTGTCCTTGCAAAGAAAGGTGGCTATATTGGTCACTGATTTGTTTTTGTTTTGTTTTTGAATGTCAGAAATGTATATTTGTGAATGTTGAGATGTTATATTGGTTTCACTGGTAAAAATAAATAATTGAAATGGGTATATATTTGTTTTTTGTTAAGTTGCCTAATAATTATGCACAGTAATAGTCACCTGCACACACAGATATCCCCCTAAAATAGCTAAAACTAAAAACAAACTAAAAACTACTTCCAAAAATATTCAGCTTTGATATTAATGAGTTTTTTGGGTTCATTGAGAACATGGTTGTTGTTCAATAATAAAATTAATCCTCAAAAATACAACTTGCCTAATAATTCTGCACTCCCTGTATTTTTGTCATAAACGTATGTTATTGTTTTTGTGTGTATTTCCTTTTTATGTAATTTTGAAACCCACTAAAGGGACCTATTACTTACTGTATTTAGTCCATGCTGCTTCTATAGAGCAAGCATTTTCCGCCACGCTGTACAGAGAGCTTCACCATTTACATCAGTCACAATCCAATTTACTTTTATACAGCTGTAATGGGGCTTAAATGGTCACTGTTATTTCACACAACTTTGCAAGAATCAGTACTACAGACGAATATAAGAAACTTTGTAATATAACTTATCTGAAAAAAATGCCTTGTTCTCCAGTTATCAGCCCTCATCTTCCTCCCCCTTCCCTTTCCTAAACCAACATTCTCTCTGAAATCTGTTTTATTAAAACCAAGACAGGCTGCCTTCTCCCCATCCAATAGAAGTCAATGGAGAGGGAAGGCAGCAGGAGAAACAAGCAAAGTGAAACAGACATGATTCAGCAGCTAACAGTAAGTGTTAGGGAACTAGGGATGAGCGTACTTGTGTTTTACAAGCTCGAGTTCGGGGTTCGGGTTTATGACAGTTCCGTTACCATGGGCCATAACGGAATTCTATGACGAATCCACCATGGAAGCCGTTATGCGTTCCGTCATAGAATTCCATTATGGCCCGTGGTATCGGAACTGTATTTTTATTTTCAATTCCACCCCATTTGGAATTTTTTGCCCGCTTCCCACTACATTGTATGCCATATTAAAGACACTGTCCTCTATCAGCAAGCAGAGTTCATGGCGGGGAGAGCACATTGTCATGAGTCCTCTATCTATGAGCCTACAGTGTCCCCCCCCCCAACCCCACAGGAACTCTGCTTGCTTGCTGCTGCCCTCCCCCCATCAAGAATACCCACATTAACTTTATTTTTACTCTTCTTACTGTGGGCGGCTCGGCTGTGGCACACATCAGGGGCAGGCAAGTGTTTATTCTGGACCGGCGGGGATGCTTGGGGTGGGCGGCCTGGTGGTGTTCAGTGACCGACTGTTCTCCAGTCTGGTCCGGTGGGTGGCTGATCAGGCAGGCAGCGCATGAGCGCGGTATACAACTGCCACACGCGCTCCCTCAAAGTTCTGTCTGCTTGAGCCTGCTGCACTGCTCCTGCTGCCAGCGATACACTGGTCAATCAGCAGGAGCTTTGCACTGCTAAATGTTGAGTGGCCAGTGCGCAGTGCAGCAGTGCCAAAGAGAGAGAGCTAATTGCTATGCTGGGAGCCTGGATGGACTGGTAAGGCAGGGAGGGTCTGGACTCGGGACATCGACGGCGCGCGCTGCCCGTGCACACTGGGGAGGGGGGCCCTGACTGAGCATAGGGGAAGCAAGCAGGGCCCAGAATGGAACAAAAGACAAGTATTCCAAAAGAATCCCAAGAAAACAAGCACAACTTACATAAAAACATCCTATCTATATCCAATAGTAACGAATGGCTATACTGTAGGTAGCTATACAAAGGCAGGTTTTCACCGTACACTACGCTGTAAAAACCTTCCCTTTATGAAACACTGCAAAGGGATTACAACCCTTATCATAATCCCCTGCAAAATGGAATTTTAACCAAAGATTTATGGATTACAGCTCTTCCTAGCAGTTGCCTATCTAGACATGTATTCTCTGATTTCAGTGACAAAGACTTTTAAACTTCATCATCTCAAAGGAAAATAGTTGAAAATACCTTAAAAGTAATGTTTCTGATAAGCTTTTGTGTAAAGAATGTGCATCTTTTCCTTAAAGGGGTTGGCTTGTCTCAGGCATTGATGGAATATTGCTAGGCTATGCCATCAATGATGACCTCTCCAATCTCCAGACCGGGGGCACCCAATGTGAAGGTGAGCACAGTGCATGAGTGGCGTGCTCTCCGTACATCACTATAGGGGTTCCCGAAAATAAACGTGAGCGTACTTGGCTACTTACGGAAGATCCATAGCGGCAAATGGAGAGGCCACCGCTCCATTCACTACTATTTCTGGAACTCCTTAACGGTGAACAGAGAGGAGCCATGTAAGCGCAGCTGTTCTCCATTCAATTCGAGGGCCCCTTCTGGAGATGGATGCAGGCCCCACCTCTGGGATTCTCCTCTATCTGACATTGATTGCATATACTAGCGATATGCCCTCAATGTCTAAGATGAACCAACCCTTTTGAAAGAGGTTCTCCAGTTTACAAAACACCATATTGGTAAATTCTGAGTTTATAGAGGAGTCATCTGTTCAGAAGAGTGTCTACCAAGAGGACCTCTTTCTCTGAAGGACCTGTCCTGTCCTGCATTAGACAGAGAAACCAATTGATCTGAATGGGGGCTGTGTAATACTTCATTTCTCCTGTGGTAGTGCTGCAAGTAAATCATCTGTAAAGAATAAATCAAGGCAACTGGACTTATTGTAGATTTCTTGAAAACGTTTCACTCGTTCTTCCAATGAGCTGGTACCATAAATGAGAACCTTCACAGACATACTGCAAGTAAATCGTTTACTTGCTGCTCTGTCAGGAAAAAACTTTGCATTAAGTTTCTCAAAATGACACTGGTGGCTTATTTCTGCCGCTCCACTCGCTATGTGTCTGTCCGTCTTGTGTGTATGTGTGAACAGTAGTTTAGTTCAGTGTATCTCACCTCAGGTTAATACCCTTTCTATCCTTGATCTATGTGTTGCTGTCCTCCAGATTCTTGCTAACTAGCTCATCAGCTCTTCTCGAAATTTCTGCTTGTCTCTCGCACTCTTTGCCTGATCAACACTGGTCCTGCTAGTCTGCTTTACCTGTCTATCTGAGCTATATTTACCTGGCTATCTGAGCTATAATCCATCTACCTATCCGTATACTGCCAGTTGCCTTCTTGGATTTTGACCTCAGCCTGTTCCTGACAACTATCTAGCCTGATTCCTTCGATAAGTTCAGCAGCTGACCACTCCTGGGTGGTTAGCACACTGGATCCACATCCACAGATCGTGACAGTCAAGAGACCCCTGTAACAAGTAGGGACTGTTCAAAGGGACAATTAGAAAGGAGCTTTCTCCTAAATATTGCCTGATTCAATGAAAACGGTCAATTGTACAAGGTCCATGCCAATACCTCTCCTGTCACAGATGGGTAAATTCTCAGCAGGCTCTTGGTAATCCTATGTGTCACATCTGCATACAGCCATATATTGAACTGAAAGTCAGCATACAAATTGCCCCCTCTAGTGGCGACAACAGCTGGTGGAGATTTTTGCAGTTCTGCATGTAATGTATAGTATATTAGACAACCCCGTAACAATTAGAGGGGTTTTCCGAGGCTTTAATACTGATAACCTGTGGTCTAGATAGATCATCAGTATCTAATCAATGGGGGTCCGACACCCGGGAACCCCGCTGATCAGCTGTTTGAGATGGCTCCGGCGCTCCTGTGAGAGTCACAGCCTTCTCCATGCTCACCAAGCACAGTGCTGTATAGCGGATGTGCTTGGTATCGCAGCTCAGTTCCATTCACTTGAATTGGGATGAGCTGCGCCTAGGTCACATGACCGATGAACGTGCTGCATGTGCCACTGTCTTCTCAAACAGGGGTCCAGGGTGTCGGACCTCCACCGATCAGATACTGATGACTTGTTCATAGGATAGGTCATCAGTATTAAAGTCTTGGAGAACCCCTTTAAAGGAGAGTCCTACCACTGGGACCTGCTCCTATACTTAGAACAGAGCCTAAAAAATTGCCAGAGGGCGCACTGTGCAAGCGCAGCCACGACTCCTTTCGCCTTTATGGGGCTTATGGAAATAGACGAGCCAGCGCTCAGCTATTTTCGGCATTCCCATAGAAAGGAACGGAGGGAAGCTGCGCATGCGCGGTGCGCCCTCTGGCACTTTGAGGGCTCTGTTCTAAGCATAGGAGCAGGTTCCAGAGGTGGGACCACCTGCACCTATTAGACATTGGGGGCATAACCTAGCAAATGTGCCCCCCATGTCCAAGATGGAAATGCCTCTTTAAGGGGCTTCTTAAACACTTTATTTTGACTTTGATATGTGTGACAAAGACTTCAAAGGGCTTACAAATATTTTAACCGGATTAATTCACAGAACGTCAGCATTACTCCATCTACGCAAGATAACCAAGAAAATCTGCTGTACCACGAGGTGACGGGAATATTATTCATTCCTATGGGAAACTCATTTTGTTATTCACCTCTACACCCATGATCTATCTGGTAGCATGCCAGTCCTGTAATGCCAGATTACAGGAGGAAGCATAGAGACACATACGCCCTACTAAATGTTATGTATTTCACGAGGAATGAAAAGCCTATGGTCAGCGCTAGAGATGAGCGAATCGAATCAGACGAAGTGGAATTCGATCCGAATTTCAGGAAACATTTGATTCGCAACGAATGTGAATTTCCTTGCACTTCGTGGTAACCAATCACAATTTTTCCTAAAATGTTGGCTACACGTGTGAGGACTGAGGACATGCGGCAAAGAACTCTGGGAAGGCGGGATCACCCAGGTTGACATGCATGCATGCAGATAATCTGCAGCCAGCCAGCCCTGTGATGTCATTTTCCAGCGTTCTGAGTACATTGATTCTGCCATTTTCCAGCGTTCTGAGTGCAGGGACAGACGTGAGAAGTCGCTAGGAACAGCAATCGGAAAAACCTCATTGTGAATATAGAAACTGAAAAAACGATTTATAAGTGCAGGGAAAGGATAGGGAGGAATCATTTCACAGCATCTTAGTGCAGGGACAGACGTCAGAAGGCGCTAGGGACAGTGATAGGAAAAACCTTATTGTGAAAAAAAAAAGTGATTTCCAAGTGCAGGGAAAGATTATTTGGAGATCCAAATAGCCATTAGACAGCTCTGTCATTCCGGCAATTTGTTCTTGGGGTGCAAGTGCTACGTTGAAAAGACTTTAGTGGCTTATATCTGTGGAAAAAGAAAAATATATACGCAGTTCACTTCCGCAGTTATATATGGTGAAAGAGTCCAGTGGTGTATTTCAGTACAAAAAGGAAAAATATATACCCAGTTCACTGCTGCATTTATTTTTGGTAAAAGCGTTTAGTGGCCTATTTCAGTACAAAAAGAAAAATATATTCTCAGTTCACTTCTGCAGTTACGGATGGAGTAGAGTTAACACACATGCTTTATGAGACGTGTTATCTAAACTAAATGCGTTAAGCAAACAACTTCAATTGCTTTTCAATGACTTTTGTTTTAAGATAACACGATGAGTTAAGAAATTTGAGGGATTCTGTCACCTCATTTTACCCTATAGAGCTGCGGCCATGCACGGCTAGATCGCCGCTAGCATGTCTGCAATATACCTGTCCCATAAAGCTGTGTCCTTTTATTGTGTTTAAAAAATGATTTTATAGATATGTAAATGATCCTGGTAAGGAGCCCAAGGGGCTGTACTAACCTTCTTGGAGCCCAGCCACGCCCCCCTGTGAAGGAGCCCAGCACCGCCTACGTCCTCCGAATCTCCTCCTTGCTCACAGTTAGATTGCCGTAATCTCGCGATGCGCAGTTCCTTCCCTGAGGCTGATGCCAGCACAGGGAAGGAACACTATACCGGCACTGCGCATGCGCAAGCTCACGGTAATCTAACTGTGAGCAAAGAGGAGACTCAGAGGATGCAGGTGGTGCTGGGCTCCAAGAAGGTTAGTACAGCCCCATAGGCTCCTTACCAGGGTCATTTACATATTTATAAAATAATTTTTTTAATACAATAAAAGGACACTGCTTTATGGGACAGGTATATTGCGGACATGCTAGCGGCAATCTAGCCGTGCATGTCCGCAGCTCTATAAGCTAAAAACGAAGTGATAGAATCCCTTTAACACTGCTGCATCTGATGTGTTGAAAGCGTTTAGTGGCCTATTTCAGTACAGAAAGAAAAATATTTTCATCGCTTTTAGGGATGTTTTAATTTGCTTTTAATTTATTTAGTTCAGCTAAAAGTATGTCAGACAGAGAAGTGCCAGGCCCTGCACAGAGGAGTGACAGAGGCATAAATGTTTCTGGCGCAGGCAGAGGTCGCAGCAGAGTAAGGGGACGTAGCAGCAGGAGTCGCAGCGAGAGGCCTGAGCTCCCAGTGTTATCTAGTGGTCGTGTCTTGACCAGCAACCCAGCGGTTCTTGATTGGTTAACTTGGTCATCCACTTCATCCCAAGTGACATCAGACACCACCAGCCAAGATTCAGTGGGTTCGTCAGACACAACCCTTAGTTGGCATGGCCTGGGAGCAGGCCCTGTGCCCTCACCTGCCCTCAACCTGCCTCTGTCCTTTTCTGTTCCCTCAGCCAGATAAGTATTATATGCTGTGGGCTCAGCTCCACTATACAGCGAGGACGAGCTACTAGAGGACAGTCAGCAGCTACTGGCCAGCCAAGATGTGGAGGAGACATCCGCTGCTTCCTCCGCTAGGCGGGCAAGTAGTGATGAGGAGAGTAGCGTGAGAGCTGGTGTTGCGAGCGGTCAGGCTCCTGACACAGAGACCGTTGAGGAGGACATCAGTGACATGCAGACACTACTCGATGATAATGAAGCCGATCGCACTTGGGAGCCGGGTGAGGAAAGGGCTTTATCATCATCAGGAGAAGAGGGTGGCAGCTTGGCCATGAGCCAACAAGTTGATAGGGTGGCCTGAAGTCAGCAGGGTGGCAGCAGTGGGAGGTCGGGAGCCAAACGTGCCCGGGGAAGACCACCTGCTTCGCAGCAGCCTACCTGCCCGGGAAGTAGTGGTGCAGAGGTTCACGGAGGAAGCAGCGGTAGCAGTCAGTCAGTGCGGACTGTTGGGGGGAAAATCACCTACTCGGCGGTGTAGCAGTTTTTAGTTAGGCCGCCGGAGGAGGTGAACGTGGCCATATGTAGAATCTGTGGGCAGAAGGTGAAGCGTGACCAGGGTGCCAATGTTGGCACTAGGGCCCTGCGTAAACATATGCAGCGTTGCCATACAGTGGCCTGGGAGAACCATGGCTCCAACATGGTGGTCCAGCTTGCCGCAGCAACCACTGCTTCACCCTGTGGCAGCACCCGGTTTCAGCCAGTCAAGGCTCCACCACCTCAGTCGAAGGAAGCTGTCTGTCCTCCCCATCATCTGTTGGTCCTGATGCTCCTGCTCCTTCTCCTCGTCAGTCATTCCGTCAGCAATCGATCACCGAAGCGATTGCCAAGAGACAGCAGTATGCGTGCACGCATCCAATGGCGCAGAAGCTGGACGTGCTCCTGTCTGCTGGTGCTGCAGTCCCTCCCTTTCCAAGTGGCGGACTCTGCACCTTTCAGAGAACTTATGGCTTGTGTAGAACAGAAGGTGGGCCAGTCCTTGAGCCTGTCGGTGTCTGCCAAAGTGCACAGCAGCGCCGATGTGTGGAGCTGTAACTACAGTCAGGGACAGTACATGTCCTTTACGGCCCACTGGGTGAATGTGGTTCCTGCACAGCCACACCAGCAACTTGGCCAGGTCACGCCGCTTCCGCCTCCGCGTTGTCACGTCGTTGGTCCTGCGAAAATGTCCGCCCTTTGCCTCCTCATCCTCCACCATGTCCTCACCCTCCACTGCAGGGACAAGTCACAGTGCCCCTCCAGCATACCACATGTGCAGGGCACGGCGATGTCACGCTGTTCTGCACCTCGTTTCCCTGGTCGAATGGAGTCACACAGGGGAGGAACTGCTCCGTTTCCTTCGTCAAGAAATCGAATCCTGGCTTTCTCCCTGACAACTCAAAATCTGAACCATGGTGACCGACAACAGGAAGAACATTGTGTCGGCGCTGCGTCAAGGAGGGCTGAGCCATGTGCCCTGCATGGCACATGTGTCCAATCTGGTTGTCAAGCGGTTCCTGAAGTCTTCCACCCATCTGCAAGACATCCTAAAAATGGGCAGGAAACTTTGCATGCACTTTAGCCACTCGTACACCGCAAAGCACACCCTACTTGAGCTGCAGCGGCAGAATGGCATCCCCCAACATAGGCTGATATGCGACGTTTCCACCTGTTGGAATTCTACCCTTCATATGTTGGACCGACTATACGAACAGAGAAAGGCCATCAACGATTTCTTGATTATGCAAGCGTATAGGAGAACTCCCCTGTGTAACTTCGATGTCAGCCAGTGGCAGCTCATGCGGGACACCTGCCGTTTGCTCAGGCCCTTTTAGGAGGCCACGTTATTTGTCAGTCGCCAGGACTACGGGATGAACGACATCATTCCACTGCTTCATGTCCTGAAACAGGTGGTGGTTACAATGGCTGGTCAGGGGTCTGGAGACATGGCTGAACTGGAAGACGAGGAGGAGGGGGAGGAGGACATTGGAGCACAGGCAGTGGCAGTATGCAGTGGAGATGGAGGCAGGGAGTCCCTCCAAGTCAATTGCACAAATGGCCCGATGCATGCTCACTTGCTTGCCTAGTGACAGCCGAATTGTCACCATTTGGCAGAGGGATGACTTCTGGCTCTCCACCTTGTTGGACCCTCGCTACCGGTCCAGAATGGGGACATTTTTACACCCACTGAGAGGGAGGACAAACTACTACAGAGACATCCTATGTAGTCAGTTGCCGCTGCCTATCTGTGCCATCGTCCATCCTCTCTCAGGTCTGACCGGGGGGTCCTCTGCGCTCACGTTCTACTGCCATGGCTGCTGGGGAGAGGTGGGGTGGCAGGAGCAGTACCAGCTCCATCAGCACCAGCCTGAGTCTACAGTCGCTGATGAGTAGCTTTCTTCACCCGCATAGTGAAGAAACTACTCATCAGCAGCAGCAGGTAGACCTGGAGCAGGACCTGAACCAGCAGGTGATGGCATACTTGGACAGCACCCTGCCAACCCACATTAAAGATCCGCTGGACTACTGGGCAGCCAAACTGGATTTGTGAAAAGATGTCCTGCCCAGCCAGTAGTGTGGCATCAGAGCGGGTGTTTAGTGCGGCGGGGGCCATAGTTACCCCAAGGAGAACTCGTCTGTCCACCCAAAATGTGGAGAGACTGACCTTTGTCAAGATGAATCAGGCATGGATCAGACAGGATTTCCACCCACCAATTCCTGATGCAACAGACTAGATCATCCATGGTGCCACACCAACACTTTGACAAAAGAGACTGGTTTCTTCTGGCTACCTGCCTCAGCTACTACTCTGATGCTGCCACTCCCCTGATGCCACACATCTGATGGCAAGTGCTCCTTCTTTCACCCACTCGTCAGCGAGTACTGGTATTGCCGGGTCCGCAGGGGAAACACATGAGGCTCACGGTGGGCCGATGGGAGTAGTAGTTGTTTGTACTCACGGTTAGCAGAGCCTCCCTAGGCCAGCAGTGCAGTGGATGGGAAGACAGCACTAAATCCTCCGGGCCATTCTCTATTGCAGGGAACACCAGCCAGATGGAAGTTGAGGTGTCCTTGATAGTGTAGGTGTTTAAGGTGCTTTGGTGGCTGGGCCCCTGTGTTCGTGACGCCAGCACTGTAAGGTGCAAATGTTGAGTGTGGTAGTAGTAATGAGGAGTCAGTTGAAATCAGAAGTTTCAAGGCAGATGTTACAGTCCATCAATAAAGTGCATTCATATGTAATGATTCAGATGTTAAGGTAATGGTACTCCTTACATCAGGTTTAGGCAATTGTCAATGGAGGGATTTTCTAATACAATGATCCCTCAAGATACAATCGACTCAGGATACAATATTTTCAACATACAATCGTCTTTTCTGACCCATCGTAAATTGAAACTAGACTCAACATACAATGCCTCAGACTCAGATCAAACCAATCAAGGTCACGTCTCTGGTAAAATATCTGTATTAGTTGCTAGTTAGCAGCTAGTCCTGACTGTTATAAGTAAGGACTTGTTTTAACTGTCTTATTTTTCCTAAATCTTTATGTTCTCTTATCTTGGATGACATTTTGGGACTTTGGAACCAGTTACTCAACTTACAATGGTTTCAACATACAATGGTCGTCCTGGAACCAATTAATATTGTATCTTGAGGGACCACTGTACTGTTACTTGACAGGCAAAGACTGAATATATTTACTTTAAGCCCCGACTATAGCACTCTGTTTTCTACTTATCTTGAGCTATCCAATAAGGGCGTTCTCCCTCGTGCCAGGCATCAGTCTTCTGCTACATTATTCGCAGGATGCTCTCCTGAAGTAATCAGGTTTTTAGGTTTCCACTATATCCCGGAAGGCTTCTAGCGAATTAGGACAATTCTGCGCACTAATTATCCATTCGTGTCCCGGCACTTGGAAAGTTGCTCTCAGGCACTTGTGCTGATGAGGTCCATAAGCTAGGTTCAGCTGTAACCCTCACTAGGCTTGCTTCATATTTAGACATAGACTTATGGTCTGGTGCTTGGCTGCTGTAGATAAATGTTCGCTGTACTCCCTTAGCCTGGCCATGACCAAGGGGTAGAAATAGCAGACTACATGGTGGACGATGCCTGTTTCTCTCTCCTCCATACACACTGTACTAACTAACTTTACTTCCTCTCTACAATCTCCACTCTACTAGACACACCCAAGCTATATATATTATGTGGTGCCAGCACCACCTAGGGGCGAATGGGTGAAATGACATTGCCAGCCTGATAATAGGAAATACCATACAATGCAAATAAATACATACATAGGCAGATGTTTAAAGTGTCCCATTTACACACATATGTGAGACGCTGCACACCCACCGCCCCACTGTCACCGGGTCACTTTGTGGTCTCCTGATGCAGCTGCTGCTGCCATCTCCACACTATGTCACCTTGCCACTCTGTGGTATCCTGATGCTGCTGCTGCCTTATCCACAC
Source organism: Bufo bufo (assembly GCF_905171765.1). Lineage (NCBI taxonomy): Eukaryota > Metazoa > Chordata > Amphibia > Anura > Bufonidae > Bufo > Bufo bufo. The sequence goes on along the minus strand of NC_053398.1, from coordinate 120,859,239 downwards.
TTTGTCACCTTGCTACTCTGTGGTATCCTCCTGATGCTGCTGCTACTGCCATCTCCACACTATGTCACCTTGCCACTCTGTGGTCTCCTGATGCTGCTGCTGCCATCTCTACACTATGTCACCTTGCCACTCTGTGGTATACTGATGTTGCCACTCTGTGGTATACTGATGCTGCTGCTGCCTTATCCACACTATGTCACCTTGCCACTCTGTGGTATCCTGATGCTGCTGCTGCCATCTTCACACTATGTCACCTTGCCACTCTGTGGTATCCTCCTGATGCTGCTGCTGCCATCTGCACACTATGTCACCTTGAGACTCTGTGGTAACCTGATGCTGCTGCTGCCATTTCCACACTATGTCACCTTGCCACTCTGTGGTATCCTGATGCTGCTGCTGCCTTATCCACACTTTGTCACCTTGCCACTCTGTGGTATCCTCCTGATGCTGCTGCTACTGCCATCTTCACACTATGTCACCTTGCCACTCTGTGGTCTCCTGATGCTGCTGCTGCCATCTCCACACTATGTCACCTTGCCGCTCTGTGGTATCCTGATGCTGCTGCTGCCATCTCCACACTATGTCGCCTTGCCACTCTGTGGTATCCTGATGCTGCTGCTGCCATCTCTACACTATGTCACCTTGCCACTCTGTGGTATACTGATGCTGCTGCTGCCTTATCCACACTATGTCACCTTGCCACTCTGTGGTATCCAGATGCTGCTGCTGCCATCTCCACACTATGTCACCTTGCCACTCTGTGGTATCCTGATGCTGCTGCCATCTCCACACTATGTCACCTTGCCACTCTGTGGTATCCTGATGCTGCTGCTGCCATCTCCACTCTGTCACCTTGAGACTCTGTGGTATCCTGATGCTGCTGCCTTATCCACACTATGTCACCTTGCCACTCTGTGGTATCCTCCTGATGCTGCTGATGCCGCCACCTCCACACTCTGTCATTGGGCCACTTGGTGGTCTTCTCATTCTGCTGCGACCTCCAGACTCGGTCATTGTGCCACTCGGTGGCCTCCTCACACTGCTGCCAACTCCAGACTCTGTCATTGTGCCACTTGGTGGCCTCCTCATTCTGCTGCTACATCTAGACTCTGTCATTGTGACACTCGGTGGCCTTCTTCTGATGCTGCTGCTGCCGCCACCTCCTCACTCTGTCATCTCTAGAATCGGTCATTGTGCCACTCAGTGGCCTCTTCATACTGCTGCCACCTCCAGACTCAGTCATTGTGCCACTCGGTGGCCTCCTCATACTGCTGCCAACTCCAGACTCTGTCATTGTGACACTCGGTGGCCTTCTCCTGATGCTGCTGCTGTTGCTGCCGCCACCTCCAGACTCTGTCATTGTGCCACTCGGTAGCCTCTTCATACTGCTGCCAATTCCAGACTCGGTCATTGTGCCACTCGGTTGCTTCCTCATACTGCTGCCAACTCCAGACTCTGTCATTGTGCCACTCGGTGGCCTTCTCCTGATGCTGTTGCTACTTCCACCTCCAGACTCTGTCATTGTGCCACTCGGTGGCCTCCTCATACTGCCGTCACCTCCTCACTCTGTCATCTCAAGAATCGGTCATTGTGCCACTCAGTGGCCTCTTCATACTGCTGCCAATTCCAGACTCGGTCATTGTGCCACTCGGTTGCTTCCTCATACTGCTGCCAACTCCAGACTCTGTCATTGTGCCACTCGGTGGCCTTCTCCTGATGCTGTTGCTACTGCCACCTCCAGACTCTGTCATTGTGCCACTCGGTGGCCTCCTCATACTGCTGCCACCTCCAGACTCTGTCATTGTGCCACTCTGTGGCCTCCTCCTGATGCTGCTGCCGCCACCTTCACACTCTGTCAGAGTGCCAATCTGTAGCCTCCTGATGCTGCTGCCACCTCCACACTGTCATTGTGCCACTCTGTGGCCTCCTCCTAATGCTGCTGCCACCTCCAGACTCTGTCATTGGGCCACTCTGTGCTCTCCTTATGCTGCTTCCACCTCACCACTATGCTATTGGTCCCCTCTGTGGACTTCTCATGCTATTCCCACCCTCCCCACTTCATGACTGGTCCACTATTTTGCCTTTCGGCCTGGCTGACATCATGATTTAGTTGACCTTTCTTCTGATCTGTCAGAAGGAAGGAAAAATGAGACGTACAACGGATCCTGTCTGTGTAGCAGCTGTAAAGCCTGTATGGTCCCATCAGAATTGACTTATGATTTGGTAGCCAAAAGCAGGAGTGGGTACAAAACACAGAAGACATGTAAATATTCCATTCACGCGGCATCTCTGTTTTAGATCCACTCCTGTTTTTTGGCATTAGAAATACTGATGGATTATTGAGCAAATACTGACCGAGTGAAGGTGTATGCTCCACAGACAGGATCCGTTTTTTTGTGGGTTATTGTTCTGACAGATCAGAGGAAGGGCAAAATAATCAGTGACATCAACACAAACTAACTGCTGACACCCTTTTTCACATACTTAAAGGGGTTCTGCACTTTGTTTAAACTGAGGATCTACTGTATCCTCTGGATAGATCTTCAGCTTCTGATCGGCAGGCGTCCAAGACCCCCGCCGCCGATCAGCTGTTTGAGAAGGCAGCAGCGCTCCAGCAGCGCCGCGGACTTCTCACTGTTTACCGCTGGCCCAGTGACGTCACCACTAGTATCACTGGCCTGGGCGGGGCTAAGCTCTGTTCAAGTCAACAGAGCTTAGCCCCGCTCAGGCCAGTGATACTAGTCGTGACGTCACTTGGCCTGCGGTAAACAGTGAGAAGGCCGTGGCGCTGCTGGAGCGCCGCTGCCTTCTCAAACAGCTGATCGGCGGGGGTCCTGGGTGTCGGACGCCCGCCGATCAGAAGCTGATGATCTATCCAGAGGATAGTCATCAGTTTAAACAAAGTGCAGAACCCCTTTAAGTATGTACCCGTTTTCGTGTAATTTTAACTTGTATTATATGCAAATGAGCCTCTAGGAGCAGGGGGGCATCCCGAGTATTCGGCGCAAGCGCAGTGAGAAAGCCGGCAATAGCAATAGCAATTCTGGAACATCTATTCTTATGACTCTCTGTTGTGCCATTCCTTTATTATTCCTTCTAGAAGTTATGAATGAATTACTAGCAGTTTGCGGTAAAGGTCCAGATGGGTGTTACCAGTTGGGTTGTGTCCCTGCATTCTGACACTGGCAGGACTGATTGGATAAAGTCAGGCTGTGCAGGGACACACGCACAAGTGGTAACACCCATCTGGACCTTCATTACAAATTGCTGTCAATTCATTCATAACTTCTAGCAGGCATAATAAAGGCACAACATGGAGTCATAAGACTAGATGCATCAGTATTGTTATAATATGGTGAATGCAGGCAGTTATTAAAACAGGCAGGTCCGGAAAAGTTGCAGGTTATCTAGGTCTTTAAACCCCTATTCAGGGATAGGCAGGGACCCTCCTGCCAGGTCACTAGGACTAGTCTCCACTAACAATATCTGATGTCATGTCGGCAATGGACACCAGGATGCGATACAAAGTCAGGAGTCCGAATGTGTAGTCAGGCAGACGTCATGGCAGGCATAGTATGTGCACAACGGAAAACAGGCCACAGTCAGGCAAGGCTAAGAACAGAGAACATGGAAGACTAGCAGAAGGTTGGGTTAGACAGCAGTTGGGTCAGAATAGGTCATCAATAGAGTTTAGCAAATTGAAGTGTAACAAATTGACCGATCCGAATTTCATGAAAAATTGGATTTGCAGTAAAGACGAATTCCCTTGCGCTTTGCGGTAATGATCAATTTTCCCTGAAATGGCGTTAAAAGCATGATGACGTCATCATGTCAACACGGCGACCTCTACGCAATCAAATGGATAAATTTTTATTTTTTTTCCTCCCCCTGATTAACCCCAGAAAGGCCTAAATGGTAGCATCAGATGCAACGATCAGCGATGAATGCGGTATCTGACGGGTTGAAAGACAGGGGGGGGGGGCGGCGCTATCGCCGTTCCCCATCATTGCACCCGCTCCTTACAAAGCAAATTTCTTTGTGAAGTTCGGCGAAGCAGCCAAATCAAATTTTCCATAACTTCTCTAGTCATCAATATCAGATTTGTGGGGGGCCGACACCAGACATCACCCCATTGATCTGCTGTTTCAGGGAGCTGCAGTGCCGGAAACTATATTGTGTACAGAGCTGGAAGCAGACGCTCCATACACTGTGTGGTGGTCGTGCCATTCACGTGGAGCACTCCTTCTCCTAATATTCAGCATTAACCAACACCATAAATGTGCTACCAGAATAGATGTAGATCTTCAGGATAATAGTTAATATTCCCAGAGCCCACCCCGTCTGTGAGTGCTAATAAATCTTGGTACGATGTTTTCCCTCCAGTCTTTCCGGACTTTAATTAAAGATAGAAGTCAGATACCTCCTCCAATCTCCCATGTATCCAAGAAGTATCCGAGCGCTCACACAATCCATAGGTGAGGAGCAGCAGTAACAATTTGCCATCAGCAGCTTCTTACACGTTGTGTCTGCGGCACCGGAAGCAGGAGGACATTGTCAGGCGTTCTGCATCTAATCTCTTGTAAATCTGGGGTGTACAAGGAAGGGTGGAGACCTTCTCCATGGTGCTGGTTTAGATCCATTGTCGTATAGGAGGGACTGTTTCTTTTAAATCCTCCTCCATCCTTTCCGTCTCTCGTAGGCCAAATAAGTGGCCTGAACTTCAGGCTGGTTTGTAAGGATCTTTTTGGTCCGTCAGGTGCACATGGCTTCCCAGTCTAGGATGGTGGAAGAAACTGTGGCTTTACTGACATCATGTAGAGCAACAAGATTTATGGCTCCAAAGATCTTACAAGAGACAAAAGTCCTGGTGGTTACAAGAGGCAACTGGCTTAATGGTTACAAGTTTCTTTAGAGGCAACAGGCTTGGTGCTTACAAGTTTCTTTAGAGGCAACGGGCTTGGTGGTTCTACGTGTTAGAAATCGACTTGCATGGTCCTCTGGCATTGCGTCCAACTCACTGGGCATCGACAACTCTGCACTGGAGTCTCCCTTTGGTGGCAGTGATTAAGATGACTAAGTTGCTTGGTGAAGGCCATGCAGCCCACGTACGGGCTTACAGTCACAGCTCTCTTACATAGCACAGCCCAGTACGCCACTGTCTACACAACCATTTCTTACTGCAGCAGGCTGCTTGGTCCAATCCTTTTGACCCGGCCTACAGCAGGTCCTCTGAACGTTCATAGATGTGAGGGAAGCTCTGTGGTCAGTTGCCCCCGTTCAGTGCTCTCCTCTACCTCTCCTTTTACCGCAAAAAAAACACCAAGCGATCAAAAAGGCATATACCCCCCAAAATAGTACCAATCAAACCGTCACCTCATCCCGCAAAAAATGAGTCCTTACCTAAGACAATTGGTCAAAAAATAAAAAAGCTATGGCTCTCAGACTATGGATACACTAAAATATCATTATTTCAGTTTCAAAAATGCTATTATTGTGTAAAACTTAAATAAATAAGAAAAAGTAGACATATTAGGTATTGCCACGTCCGTAACGATCTGCTCTATAAAAAAAAGTCACATAAACTAATGCCTCAGGTAAACGCTGTAAAAATAAATAAATAAAAACTGTGCCAAAACAACAAATGTTTTGGTCACCTTGCCCCATAAAGTGTGATAATGAATGATCAAGAAATCATATGTACCCAAAAATGGTACCAATAAAAACGTCAACTTGTCCTGCAAAACACGAGCCCCTGCACAAGACGATCGGCAGACAAGTAAAAAAATAGGGAGTTCAGAAAATGGAGATACAAAAACCTAATTTTTGTTTTCAAAAACAAAAATTCTTTATTCTTTATTCAGATCTTTGGCCTCAGCCGAGACACGATCAGGGCTGGGATCCCTAGAACTGGGAGCTTCTACCAGCACAGCCTTCCCCTAGCAGGGGTAGCTGGCACACTAAACTGAACTTCCTTCCCTCCCCATGAGGCAGGACATGGGCCAGCCCACTTTTGCTCATAGAGGGGGAGCTAAACTGGAACGTACTATTCCAGTCTAGATATGCTAAACTGTTACTAAAGTCCTGCTAAACATTGCTGCCACCTGCTGGTGTACATGGAAATTACAACAAATTACATGTAACAGGCTTTGAATATGCACATTTTTAAGGATGTGATATTAAATTATACCAGATGACAATACAAATACACTTAACAGGATGTAGCAGGGAGAAAGAGTTTAGTAACATAACTCTGGGATGTTACACATGCTTATGTCCAGGGATCCTGCTACTGGATTTTAGGTGTGTCTCAATCTGGAGGAAAGGCAGACGGTGTGAGGTAACACTGTCAGAGTGTGCTACGACTGCTGGACTGCGATCCGGATGTACTGCCTGTACTGATAAGAAGATCCTAAATAAAGAGGACTTTTGATGAACGGTTTGGTGTCCCTGCCTTTCAATACTGGTCTTGTGAGTACGGTTCCCCACAACCCCAAAATAGTACCAATAAAACTGGCACCTTATCCCGTAGTTTTCAAAATGTGGTCACTTTTTTGAGTTTCTACTGTAAGGGTGCATGAGGGGGGCTTCAAATGGGACATGGTGTCTAAAAACCAGTTCAGCTAAATCTGCCTTCCAAAAACCATATGGCGTTCCTTTCCTACTGCGCCCTGCCGTGTGCCCGTACAGCAGTTTAACGACCACATAGGGGTGTTTCTGTAAACCGCAGAATCAGGGTAATAAATATTGAGTTTTGTTTTGGCTGTTAAAGGGAATCTGTCACCTGCTTTTAGCATTTTAAGCTTTCATCATTGCCATGTTCAATAAAGTACCTTATTTCCTGCAGTGGTCTTCTTACTTTATTTCGTTTTGTTGTTTTGATAAAAAAAGGCTCTTTTTCTGATATGCTAATGAAGCTCGAAGGTGCCCAGAGGGGCGTTTTTTTCCCTCTCTGGAGCCCAGTGAGGCCCCCCTGCAGTGGCCAGCCCGCCTTAATTTGAAGCCCAAGAACGCCTCCTGATCCTGAAATAACCTCCCACAGCCCCGGCAAACGGTTCCGCCCCCTCATCTTCTACCTTCAAGAAATGCCCCGTTCTTCTTCCTGTCGGCCACCAGAAATCTCGCGCCTGCGGCCTGCACGATCATCAAGCTCCTGAGGCAACAGCGCTCAGATTACGTCACTGGGCTCGGCGCATGCCCAGTGAGACTTTTGAGGCTGTTGCCCTCAGGAGCTTGATGATCGCGCAGGCGGTACTGCGCCTGCGCAAGATTTCTGGCGGCCGACAGGAAGAAGAACGGGGCATTTCTTCAAGGTAGAAGATGAGGGGGCGGAACCGTTTGCCGGGGCTGTGGGAGGTTATTTCAGGATCAGGAGGCGTTTTTGGGCTTCAAATTAAAGGGATTCTGTCATGAGATTTGAGGCCTATAACCTAAACATATGGCCAGGTCCCTACTAATACCCTGAATCCGAAACTGACCTTATTAAATGAGCCTGTGGCTCCATTATCATATAAAACAGGTTTATATAACCTGTCACTCACGTACCAAATGTGTCAGAGGGGACGTCTCATCATGCAGGGTGCCCGGCTGCAGCCATCTCCTTTTGGTGCCCAGCGCCGCCTTCCGACTAGAAATCGCCGCCTTCCCTTTTTAATAGAGCCGCCTACCTCACGTCATCGCCGCCTCTGAAATCGTCCGCTCTCCTCAGCCAGATCCCGCGCGTGCGCACTAGGTATAACCTGATGCGCCCGTGCGGACTCCTGGCAGCGGCCTCGTTAAGCGAAGTGCGCATTCTCCGAACAGCTTTGCACCCGGCTGTAAGAGGTTGGATGGCTGCAATAGGGCGGTCAAGGCAGGTTTGAGCGAAGTCCGCCGGCCGGCGCATGCGCACTTCGCTTAACGAGGCCGCTGCCAGGAGTCCGCACGGACAAAGTTTGTAAAATCCGTTTTGAATACCTTGAGGGGTGTAGTTTCTAAAATGGGGTCATTTTTTGGGTGGTTTCTATTATTTAAGCCTCACAAAGTGACGTCAGACCTGAACTGGTCCTTAAAAAAGTGGGTTTTGTGAAATTTTTTCAGAAAAATGTCAAGATTTGCTTCCAAACTTCTAAGCCTTGTAACATCCCCAAAAAAAATAAAATGTCGTTTTCAAAATGATCCAAACATGAAGCAGACATATGGGGAATGTAAAGTAATGAATGTTATATCAGGTATCACTATTATAAAAGAAGAGAAATTGAAATGTGGAAATGTGCAAATTTTTGCAAATTTTTGGTAAATTTGGGATTTTTTCACAAATAAAGGTGAAATATACTCAAGTTTATGACTATCATGAAGTACAATGTGTCAGGAGAGAACAGTCTCAGAACGGCATGGATAAGTAAAAGTGTTCCACAAAAAGTGACGCATGTCAGATTAGCAAAGGATCGCCTCGGCAGAAGAGCGAGAACTGGGGTAGAAGGGGTTAAAGGGACCCTGCTGCCTAGAACCAGTATGACAGAACTGCCTTAGTTCCCGGTAGCAACCAATCAGATTCATCCTTTCATTTTACAAAGGAGCTGTCAAAAATGAAAGGTGGAATCTGATTGGTTGCTATGGGCAACTAACCCAGTTCTGCTTTACACCAGTTTGATAAATGACCCCAATAGTTTCTTAGAACTTAGAATTTTTTTTTATTTCAAAGGGGAGAAGTGTTGGCTGCTGCCGCCTGAGACGTCCATGTAATACTCCCCCCCCCCATAGGTGACGGCGGCCGGGAGCGGGGGACCCGCGTCTCCCCCAGCGCATGGACACATCCAGCAGGCTCTATGTGTGGAGTGTGCGCGCAGCAGTGCCCGGGAGCCAGTGAGGCGGAGAGGAGCCCCGCGCCGCTAGAGCGCGCATTACGGTAAGAGAAGGACCAGCGCCTGGAGCCGCATCTGCAGCGCAGCCCGAGCATCCCATTCAGCCAGGAGCCATGGCCAAGGAGCGGCCGGAGAAAGCCGAGGAGACCGAGCAGATGATAGAGAAGGAAGGCGGGAAGGAGGCGGCCGAGGTGCCGGGAGGAGCCGCCGATGGCAGGGACATGAGAGCCGTGCTCCTCTGCGGCTTCGGAGGGCTCAACAAGCTGCGGGTGGCCCGGAAAGTGATGCCCGAGCCCCAGGAGGGAGAAGTGAAGATCCGGGTGAAAGCCTGGTCCGGTACCCTTTATATACATCCCTGTTGGGGCGGAAAGGGTTAAATGCATTAGGTGCCCCCCCCCCCCCCCTCTGCCAGTCAGGTGTTTTAAAGGGTTAACTGGAAACCAGTCCTGAGGGCGGCGTGGTAAATGAAGGGTTAAATGGACCACAGCCTAACGATAGAAGGGAAACCTCCGGGCAACCCGGCGATGAAAGGGTTAATTGGGAAGCCGACTGCTGATGAAAGGGTTAACCGGGGAGCAATCGATTGATAAATAACGGGCCGCCAGCGTATCGATGCAAGGGTTAACTGAATGGCGACCTGCTAATGAAAGGGTTAACCGGAAAGCCAACTGTTTATGGGAAGGCAGACTGCCGATGAAAGGGTTAACCAGGAAGCAACCCGTCGATAGATAACTGCTTGGCGGCCTAAGGGTTAACTGGCTGATGACCTGGTGATGGAGGGGTTAACCGAGAAGTCAACTGTTGATGGTTTGAGGGTAAGCCGCCTGCTGATGAAATGGTTAACCGGGAAGCAACCTGTTGATAGATAACTTGCCGGCAGCCTAAGGGTTAACTGGTTGATGACCTGGTGATGGAGGGGTTAACTGAGAATCCAACTGTTGTGGGCAGCCTGCTGATGAAAGGGTTAACCAGGAACCCAACTGTTGACGGTTCACAGGAAAGCAGACTGCTGATGAAAGGGTTAACCAGTAAGCGACTGTCGATGGATTACTAGTTGGCAGCCTAAGGGTTAACGGGTTGGTAACCTGGTAATGGAAGGGTTAACCGGGAAGCCAACTGGCCAGCCTTTCTGGTAGTGAAAGGGTTAACCAGAAGGGCACCCCAGCAACCAAGGAGACTGCCCCGGCAATGACACGGGTTAACCCTTTTGTTGCCAGGCTGGCTGTCCAATTAACCCTTTACTTTGTCCAGTTGCTGTCGGATCAGCTGGAAGAGGGGAAGGGTTAAGTGGACAAGCGGCATGGTAAGGAAAGGGTTAACAGGTCACACTGGGCAACAAATTGATAAGGGAAAGGCAACCTGTAGATGGCGAGGCTGGAGGGAGAGGGTTAACCGGAAGACTACCTGAATTCTGTCTGGCAGAGAAATGGTTAACTACACCTAGTAATGGACGGACTGAGTGGATGGGAATGGGGCTCTGACATGTAAGGGTTAACCATTGTCACCAGTAGCGTCCCCGTCGTGTGTGGCTCCGGGGGGCCCTGTTACTATAACATCAGAGAAACGGTCATTGTCGCCCATAGCAACCAATCACAGCACAGCTTTCATTTTTCAAGAGCAGACCACCACATGAAAGCTGCACTGTGATTGGCTGCTTTATAAATCTCCCCCTAGAGCCTCTGCATGACCGACTGATAGCCCGGAATATCCGATAATCCAGCATCTGAACGCTCCTGTTCTGAAACGTATCATTAAGTTATAGTTATTATAGTTATTATGATAAATGATTACGTTTTTGTTAGTAATTATTTATTATTTGGACTCTTTTCCAATATCTTCCATATTTTTCTTATATTTTAACCCTTTCACTCGTCAGTTTGCCACATGATAACCTAAATTCCGTTGCTGGAATCCGTTTAGCGAGCAAGCCGTTTGCTGCGGCGGTGAGGCCTTCACGCTCCGCTTACCATATTGACGCGACTTTAATTGAAAAGACATTTACAAAGTGGTGAGACGGCGCTGATAGCATGCGCCTAACTCGTACCTTGATATTTTAATTTTCAGGAAGTTATGTTACCATGGAGACGGGCACCCAGAAAGATGTTAAATTGGCGCCGTCTACTGCTAATACGTCACATCTGTCCGGTCTGTCAGGTAGCGTACAGATGTAGCAGAGCTGAGTTTTTGCCTTTTGCTGCCACTGACTGTGATATTGCAATGTGTTCTTTGGTTTTAGATATCAAATGAGGTGGTTTTGCAGGATTTAAAGGGGCTGTCCTACGAAAAAATATTCTAGTTTTCCAACCAGCACCTGGATCTGAATACTTTTGCAATTGCATGTAATTAAAAATTTTGTGTAGCCAATCAAATCTATCTGTAGAGCGCCACCTGCGGTTTGTTCGTTTTCTACTTTCTTTGTCCTGCTCACTGAGATGGCCGCACATGCTCAGTTTCATCCTTCAACTGCCTCCTGAGCTGTGAAAGGGAGAGCTGCAGCAGAAAGGACACGCCCCTGAGCTGTGATAGGCAGAGAGCTGCAGCAGAAAGGACACGTCCCCTGAGCTGTGATCGGGAGAGAGCTGCAGCAGAAAGGACACGCCCCATGAGCTGTGATAGGGAGAGAGTTGCAGCAGAAAGGAAACGTCCCCTGAGTTGTGATAAGGAGAGAGCTGCAGCAGAAAGGACATGCCCCATTAGCTGTGATAGGAAGAGAGCTGCAGCAGAAAGGACACGCCCCATGAGCTGTCATAGGGAGAGAATTGCAGCAGAAAGGACACGCCCCATGAGCTGTGATATGTAGAGCTGCAGCAGAAAGTACACGCCCCCTGAGCTGTGATAGGTAGAGAGCTGCAGCAGAAAGAACACGTCCCCTGAGTTGTGATAGGGAGAGAGCTGCAGCAGAAAGGACACGCCTCCTGAGCTGTGATCGGGGGGGAGCTGCAGCAGAAAGGACACGCCTCCTGAGCTGTGATAGGGAGAGAGCTGCAGCAGAAAGGACACGCCTCCTGGGCTGTGATAGGGAGAGAGCTGCAGCAGAAAGGACACGCCTCCTAAGGCTGTGATAGGAAGAGAGCTGCAGCAGAAAGGACACGCCCCCTCTGCTGTCAGCTTGATATAAATCTAACAGAGCAATGAATGTGGAGATCTCTGGACCCATGTGAGGTACAGGGCTGGTTCTAGCTTTGTTGGAAAGACATTGTCATGTACTGTATGATGTCTGATTTTCATTTTTTGCATTAGTCGTGGGGTAACCCCTTTAATAGTGATAGCGTCTCCTTTTGAATGTGTGATGGGAGGAGGTCTCACCCCTCGGACCCCACCAGTCAGCAGAATGAAAGGTCAGAGCCTTCGTTGCATCACCGCTGAATTTGCCGGGTTTGGTGAGATAGGCTAACCACCTATGTGTATAGGGATATAGATGTCAGGAGACAGAAAGATCGGACATGTTGGATTTCAACATGCCCGATGCGGTTATTCTCGCGGACTTGGGGAGGGAGGGAGATAGCTGTCAACTGAATGCTCCAGGGGGTGGGGGTCACACATTGATATTCTGTGCAAAGGGTAGGTCATCATATAGTAGGTTGTCCGGGTTACTTATAAAAATCTCCCCAGTTCCCCTAAGACCTCGTTCACACGTCTGTGTCCGTGATGTCATGGATTCGTGATACTGTCCGTGATTCATCCGTGGTAGATGATAATACAGTGGTCCCTCAGGATACAATATTACATCCAGTGGTCTTCTCTGACCCATCGTAAGTTGAAACCAGACTCAACATACAATGTCTCAGGCTCAGATCCAACCAGTCCAGGCCACTTCTCTAGTAACCTCGCTGGATTAGTTACTAGTTAGTAGCTATTATGTAAGGACTTGTTTTATCTCTCTCAGTTATCTGCTTATTTTTCTTAAATCTTCATTTTCTCTTATCTTGGATGACATTTTGGGGCTTTGGAACCAGTTACTCAAGTTACAATGGTTTCAACATACAATGGTGGCCCTGGAACTTGAGGGACCACTGTAATGTGATGATAATTGAGTAAATGGTTCCGTGGATCTTCAGTCCGTGTGTCATCCGTGTTTTTCTAGACACTGCTGGGCTGAAAGTTAGTTTCAGCAATGATCAGTGAAAACCACGGACCAAACACGGATGGCGTCACTGCCCCATAGACTGTAATGTCCACGAGGGATCTGTAATCACAGACACAATAGGGCAACACGGACCCACGATACACACATTAAAGTCAAAGGATACGTGAGCGGTCCATAGAGACCATGGACAGAACACATACGCGAGTCACTGACGTGTGAAAGAGGCCTAAATGTAGTAAAATAATAAAAGAACATAATCTCTTGAAGGATTGTGCAAACCGCCCTACTTGGCCGGACCTGTAAGGGAAGATGCTTCCCAAACCCCAGACTTTTAACCTCATTCAGATTTTACATCGGACCCCTAAAATTATTCAAACCCCAGAACTGACCTCTAAAACCAATTAAGTTCCCAAATGACCCCTAAAAGTAATTCAGACTCCAAACCGGACGTCTTCAATTTAATTCAGAACCTATACCAGACTTCTTAAATTAATTCAGACCCCAGACCAGACTTATATAGTTAATCCAGACCAGACCCCTAAAATTAATTCAGAACCTAGACCAGACTTCTAAAATGTATTCCAGATCCCAGACCAGACGCCTCAAATTTAATTCAGAACCACGACCAGACTTCTAAAATTAATTCAGACCAGTCCAGACCCCTAAAATTAATTCAGAACCCAGATCAGACTTCTAAAATGAATTCAGAAACCAGACCAGTCCCCTAAAATAAATTCAGAACTCAAACAAAACCCCTAATATGAATTTCGAACCCAGACCAGACTTCTAAAATTAATGTAAAATCCAGACCAGACTTCTAAAATGAATTCAGAACCCAGACTAGACTTCTAAAATTAATTCACACCCCAGACCAGACTTCTAAAATGCATTCAGATCCCAGACCAGAAGCTCTAAAATTAATTCAGTCCCTAGACCAGTCCCCTAAAATAAATTCAGAACTCAGACCAAACCCCTATTATGAATTTCGAACCCAGAACAGACTTCTAAAATTAATTTAAAATCCAGATCAGACTTCTGAAATTAATTCACACCTCAGAAGAGACTTCTAAAATGAATTCACACCCCAGACCAGAAGCTCTAAAATGCATTCAGATCCCAGACCAGAAGCTCTAAAATGCATTCAGATCCCAGACCAGAAGCTCTAAAATGAATTCACACCCCAGACCAGAAGCTCTAAAATGCATTCAGATCCCAGACCAGAAGCTCTAAAATGCATTCAGATCCCAGACCAGAAGCTCTAAAATGAATTCACACCCCAGACCAGAAGCTCTAAAATGCATTCAGATCCCAGACCAGAAGCTCTAAAATGCATTCAGATCCCAGACCAGAAGCTCTAAAATGCATTCAGATCCCAGACCAGAAGCTCTAAAATGAATTCAGAACTCAGACCAGACTTCTAAAATTAATTCAAACCTCAGAAGAGACTTTTAAAATGAATTCACACCCTAAAAGGAATCCAGGACCTAGACCAGACTTCTGAAATGAATTCGGATGCATCCCTGCTCTGGATTTGGACAGTGGTCAGCCAGTTGAGAACTGCCAGTATAGACGCTCTGGCTAGTCCTTCTATGAGGGCACAGTATGAAATGTCATTTTATGCCACTCCCTGGCACCGTATTATTTCCAGTACTTTATGTATTATAGGCACGTAAAGGCCAGCATTATGTGGGAACTGTATGGCGGCTTTATTTGTGCGTGATAGGGCACTTTGATTGATATGCACAAAATATTCTCAAAAACGTACAAAATTGACCATTCAGGTGGTGATGCGGCGTGTGCTCAGGTTACCGTCACCCCAGTTGTGTGACGGAGGCGGGTAACATGAGCATAAGTATCCGACTTGTTTATTGAGACTCGTGATCAGTGTGATCATTCATTTTCTGCTTAGTCACTTTAATAGGGGTTATGGTTGCTATGGTAACGCTGGCAATTCTGTCAGGTTTAATGTTGGTAAACGTCTTGTTACCCCATTGTTGTGTTATTCTGGGCAGGAAGCCAGGAATGTGCGGGTCACCCATTCACTTGCATTTCTCGTGACGTGCTTTTAGATAAACATAATTGTTGGAAATCTGTTTCGCGACATTTCCCGTGATAAAAAATAAACAGTTTATTTAGGGACGGTTTCGAGGAATTTGTTGTTAAAGGGGTTGTCCAGCCAGGAAAAAATATTTAAAAAAAAGGGGCAGAATGAAAAAAATAACACTCCCCTTACCAATCCCCAGCGATCCTGCTCAGGTCTCCCGCCTATCTCTACTTCCGTGTCCCTCCATACAGGAAATGTGACTGCTCAGCCAATGGCTGGTGAGGTGTGTCACCACTGTGGCCAGCGATTGGCTGAGAGGTCTCATTTCCTAAGGTTGGAAAAGTAGATACTGTCAGGGGACCTGAGAAACGTTGGAACGGGAGCGGTGGAGAATCGGCAAGGTGAGTGTGACTCTTTTATTTATGTTTTTAATCCATTCTTCCGGATTCTTCTTTTTTAAGATTTTTTTTTCCTGTCTGGACAACCGCTAAATAAGGGGGAATTCTATGGATTTAAAGGGGTATTCTAGGATTTTAATATTGATGACCTATCCAATGGTTTTATAATTAGTGGATGTGCACTTCATTGGGGTTTTCTTGGGCCATGTGGCCTTTTTTGGATATATACAGTACAGACCAAAAGTTTGGACACACCTTCTAATTCAAAGAGTTTTCTTTATTTTCATGACTATGAAAATTGTAGATTCACACTGAAGGCATCAAAACTATGAATTAACACATGTGGAATTATATACATAACAAACAAGTGTGAAACAACTGAAAATATGTCATATTCTAGGTTCTTCAAAGTAGCCACCTTTTGCTTTGATTACTGCTTTGCACACTCTTGGCATTCTCTTGATGAGCTTTAAGAGGTAGTCCCCTGAAATGGTTTTCACTTCACAGGTGTGCCCTGTCAGGTTTAATAAGTGGGATTTCATGCCTTATAAATTTGGTTGGGACCATCAGTTGCGTTGAGGAGAAGTCAGGTGGATACACAGCTGATAGTCCTACTGAATAGACTGTTAGAATTTGTATTATGGCAAGAAAAAAGCAGCTAAGTAAAGAAAAACGAGTGGCCATCATTACTTTAAGAAATGAAGGTTAGTCAGTCAGCCGAAAAATTGGGAAAACTTTGAAAGTAAGGGCTATTTGACCATGAAGGAGAGTGATGGGGTGCTGCGCCAGATGACCTGGCCTCCACAGTCACCGGACCTGAACCCAATCGAGATGGTTTGGGGTGAGCTGGACCGCAGAGTGAAGGCAAAAGGGCCAACAAGTGCTAAGCATCTCTGGGAACTCTTTCAAGACTGTTGGAAGACCATTTCAGGTGACTACCTCTTGAAGCTCATGAAGAGAATGCCAAGAGTGTGCAAAGCAGTAATCAAAGCAAAAGGTGGCTACTTTGAAGAACCTAGAATATGACATATTTTCAGTTGTTTCACACTTGTTTGTTATGTATATAATTCCACATGTGTTAATTCATAGTTTTGATGCCTTCATAGTCATGAAAATAAAGAAAACTCTTTGAATGAGAAGGTGTGTCCAAACTTTTGGTCTGTACTGTATATGTGCTGAACTGCCAGTGCACTCCATCTTTATTATAGTGTGCCCCCTTACGTATTGCTAATACACTATCCTAAGGAGAGTGTCACGGGACACCGAGGCGCTCGCTCTTCTCAGCGCCGTCGGCGTCCGGTTTCTGTGCAGGAGCGAGGATGCGCACAGCGTCCTAGGTGACAGGGGGCAGGACGGACCAGCTGCGCACGTCTCCTCTGCGCGGCCGGCGTCCTCAGTTCCCCCAGCAACCAGGGGAGGTCTGAGCACCGAGCTGGGCACTCGGTGCTCAGCTGTACTCCCTAGTGCGGGTCATGTGGCGCTGGCCACGTCACATGACCCCAGCCTGCCAGTATTTAATGCTGGCCACAGGTTGCCTGTTAATTAGGTTCCTGGCGATTTTTGGTTCCCTGTATACTTACCTGATCCTGTGTTCCCTGACGATCCTCTGCCTGCTCCTCCTGTACTGCGCTACTCTCCTGGTATTCTGACCCCGGCTTCCACCTGACGATTCTTTGCAGACTCCTGTTGTACTTCATTACTCTCCTGGTTTTTGACCCCGGCTTCTCCTGACTATTCTCTGCTTTATCCTTTTGTACTGTGTTGCTCTCTAGGTATTGACCCGGTCCGTTCACGATCTGTTATTTGTCTTGTCTGTCCTCCCTGCACGTATCCTAAGTTAGGGACTGCTGTCCAGTTGTCCCCTGTCATCAGGACTTGCGAGGCAAGTATGCAGGGCCAGGGGTGAGGGTGGAGCGCAGTGGTCACTATCCTCCACCCTGTGTGTAGTGTACGTGACCGTTACAGATAGGCCATGAATATGTAATTGGCGGGGGTCCTACACCCCGCACCCCCAGCTGTTTCGGAGCAGCTACGGCATTGGAAGTCGGTGCCGGAACTATATAGCGCTGTCCATTGTGCAGTGGACAGACCTTGTAACTGCAGCACTACTTCCCTTCCATGGGAGCAGCGCTGCCATCCACTGCAAAATGTACGGAGCCGTGTGGTTCTGGCGTTGACTTCCTATGCTGTAGCTACTGCACAACAGCTGATCGGCGAGGATGGAGGATGTAGGACCTCCACCAATCGTAAATTGATGGCCTATTCCAAGGATAGGTCATCAATATTTAAAGGGAACCTGTCACCGGGATTTTGTGTATAAAGCTGAGGACATGGGTTGCTAGATGGCCGCTAGCACATCCGCAATACCCAGTCCCCATAGCTCTGTGTGCTTTTATTGTGTAAAAAAAAAATTCAATACATATGCAAATTAACCTGAGATGAGTCCTGTCCCTGACTCCTCTCACCTACAGGACTCATCTCAGGTTAATTTGCATATGTATTGAATCGGTTTTTTACACAATAAAAGCACACAGAGCTATGGGGACTGGGTATTGCGGATGTGCTAGCGGCGATCTAGCAGCCCATGTCCTCAGCTCTATACACAAAATCCCGGTGACAGGTTCCCTTTAAATCTTTTTTAGCGTAAAGAATATTTTGCAGTTTACATCAAAATTTGGTCTTAGTAAAATGCTGAGTAGCTGCAGATACATGGACTGATCCCGAGGTTTCACAGCTCCTAACTCCTCACCTCCCCTGCTGGTTCAGTGTCTGTACACAGCATTCTCAGCTGATCTCCTTTCTAGATGGGTAACACTTACATATACACGGGTGATTTGTATTGCATTTTTTGCCACAGTTATAAACATCATACAAAAAATAATAATATAATAATCCACAGAGCAAGCATTACTTTCAGGAACCTCTGCGATTCCATTAACGATCTTTGTATTCTGATGTGTGGTGTGGGTACAAAGTCGGGCTGGGGTCCCTGGGGCCCACCAGAGGAAATTATTCTCAAGGCCCAAACTGTATGTTATCAACAATAGGCATACTTACCCAAAGGCATACTTACCACCATTTGAGTTGGTAAAATCGGGGCATATAAGCCCCGCCCTGGGAATAACCAAGACCTGCCCACAAACACCTATTTGTGGGTGGAGTTTGCGTCAGCCCCACCCAATTTTGGCCCAGAACAGTGCAAATTTGCCGAGACTGTCTCTGAAAATCAGGGACAGTCCTGTTAAACTTTGGGACAGTTGGCAGCTATGCAAAGGATCTTTGGAGCCCATTATGGCATCAGAGCCTGGCATAACTGGAGGAGTATAGTGCATGTCCTAGAATGCCTTTGTCATAGATTTGCCTTTCAGAATAGCTGGGTGACTACCCACGTGGGGCTACAGGGGCGCCGGTTTGGTTGCCACCCAGCAAATCCACTTTATGTAATTGGAAGTTGGAGATGGATTGCTGCATAATAAGGCCATGTCGAGGGAACATAGGGCCAGCCATAACCTTCCCTTGAAGCGGCTGCTGAGGGGTCATAATACATGAATGGTCTGTATCCACCAGATCATGAGGGGGTCCATGGGTGGTCGTAAGTGAGAAAACCCCTTTGACATGGCAAAGGTTATGTCCTTGGTGTCAGTGCATTAGTCATTTGGGCAAGGTGTTCTTTAAATGGGAAACCCTTAAAACTTGCCCTGCAGGAGGTATCGGAGGACTGGAGCTGAGCCTAAGCTTTGACATGGGTGTTGTACATATTTTGGACTGGTACATCCTGTGACGCACATTTAGGAGTTATATTTTTTTACTCGTTATGACTCCACCGAGCTGTGTTAGGATCTGTCTGAGTCATGCTCCATTTTGGAAGCGAAATGCCACCGATTATACATAGAGTAAATTCTGTACCGTGATGAGTCACATTCTGCCACACTAAATCATCTGGACGGGCACGCTGGGTCGCTTGCTGGGAAGATGCTTGAATTAAACAGTGGGAGCAGAACCAGGCCATTAGTAATATCTGGAGCTTTACACTTCCAGGCAGTGGTGTGGGGCTCATTCATGCCTGAGTGCTCCTTTACTCTTTTATTTTGACGTTTTTGACAGGTTCCTTGGCTTCCTGTGCCATACTGCCCAAGCTTCTGAGAGAGAGAGGGACAGCGGTGTGTGGGTAACGACCCCGTCACATGCAAACAGGGATAGTGCAGCCCTCAACTGCCCGGAGCCACTATCCCTACTTGTTTGCTCGATCCCACAACTGGGCGACAGTCCCTGTACTGCAATATGTGAAGGGCGAGACAAACACAGGGACAAACAGACAAACAAACACAATGAGATTAGTCGTACAGAAAAAGGATCAAAAGCCAGACGGTCAACACAGTAAAAGTACACCAGAGGCAAAGAAGAAACCCAAAACATGCCAAAGAATCAGAACCAGGAGATCAAATACGATACCAGAACGCCAGAAGTCAAAACCGTAGTCACCAAGTCAAATTACGAAATCCAAACCCAAGGGAATCTTCAGTTACACAAGGAACCATCGGGGAAGCCAGGGGACAAGAAATTCAGCGGCAACTGCACCCACAGGGGCCAAGAGCTGGGAATGATCT
This sequence comes from Bufo bufo, assembly GCF_905171765.1. Taxonomy (NCBI): domain Eukaryota; kingdom Metazoa; phylum Chordata; class Amphibia; order Anura; family Bufonidae; genus Bufo; species Bufo bufo. Next base: position 120,839,263 of record NC_053398.1, on the reverse strand, counting down.
CCACTGACCTCCATACACGTCGGGCGGAGCCGTCAGCCGACGTGCTCCATCATTGGCCCAAGGCTTAGAGAGTTGTATCTCAGGTTTGTTTCCCCTGGGAACCATGACAGTAACCCCCCTTCAGGAGGGGCCCTCGGACCCAGGTTTGTCAGGGTGTAACTAAAGAAATCTTTTAACTTCATTTATATTTATGAATAATAATAAACAATATTACCTGTGCTTACATCATTTATATGGATAGACGAAGAGGCAGTACTATCTGTGCCTACAACATGTAGAAGGGAAGACAAATAGGCAGTACTATCTGTGCCTACAACATGTAGAAGGGAAGACAAATAGGCAGTACTAGCTGTGCCTATGTCATTTATAGTGATAGACAAAGAGGCAGTACTAGCTGTGCCTATGTCATTGATAGTGATAGACAAAGAGGCAGTACTAGCTGTGCCTATGTCATTTATAGTGATAGACAAAGAGGCAGTACTAATTATGCCTACATTATTTATAGGGATAGACAAAGAGGACATATTATCTGTGACTACAACATATAGAGGGAGAGACAAGAGGCAGTACTATCTGTGCCTACGTCATTTATATGGATAGACAAAGAGGAAATCAATATGAATTAACTAAAGAACCCTTAAAACTATAGATTTTATTAATACACTTAAAATGACCTTGACCGGTCAACTAATACACATATACCCTAAATGGGATGAGAAAGGGTCCAGGATTGAGGTAACAAGAGGATATCAATCGTTAAAGGGACAGTACTATCCCTATTATGTTCCTGATTGATCCTCAGCCCAGAGGTATCACCTAATGGTGGTGACCCCCTGTCCTCGTACCTATCCTGGATAACCCTAGTTAGCCCTGAAAAAAGTACCCTGTCACCCCGACGCGTTTCCCCCACTCGTTAGGTTCATCAGGGTGTACAAAAGACGGGTGCTCACACAAAACAAAAAAGTGGGCTTATAGATAAAGGTGGGGTTGGTGAAAAAAAATATATATATATATACCTGTAGTGGGATAGTTCACTGATAGGATGATACATTTAGATGTCCCACTAACCGGCGTCCAGCCCCACCGAGGTCCAGGATAACTGCGGTCCTACAAAGAGATAGACAAAGAGGAAGTATTATCTGTGACTACAGCATATAGAGGGAGAGACGAGAGGCAGTACTAACTATGCCTATGTCATTTATAGTGATAGACAGAGGCAGTACTAACCGTGCCTATGTCATTTATAGTGATAGAGAAAGAGGCAGTACTATCTGTGCCTACACCATTTAGAGGGAGAGACAAGAGGCAGTACTATCTGTGCTTACATCATTTAGAAGGAGAAACAAGAGGCAGTACTATCTGTGCTTACATCATTTAGAAGGAGAAACAAGAGGCAGTACTATCTGTGCTTACATCATTTAGAAGGAGAAACAAGAGGCAGTACTATCTGTGCTTACATCATTTAGAAGGAGAAACAAGAGGCAGTACTATCTGTGCTTACATCATTTAGAAGGAGAAACAAGAGGCAGTACTATCTGTGCTTACATCATTTAGAGGGAGAGACAAGAGGCAGTACTATCTGTGCTTACATCATTTAGAAGGAGAAACAAGAGGCAGTACTATCTGTGCTTACATCATTTAGAAGGAGAAACAAGAGGCAGTACTATCTGTGCTTACATCATTTAGAAGGAGAAACAAGAGGCAGTACTATCTGTGCTTACATCATTTAGAGGGAGAGACAAGAGGCAGTACTATCTGTGCTTACATCGTTTAGGGTCCATTCACACGTCCGTGGGTGTTTTGCGGTCCACAAATTGCGGATACGCAAAACACGGACACCGGCAATGTGCGTTCCACATTTTGCGGACCGCACATCGCTGGCACTATAATAGAAAATGCCTTTTCTTGTCCTCAGTTGCGGATAAGAATAGGACATGCTCTATTTTTTTTGGGAACGGAATATTGGATCCGGAAATGCGTAGTGTGCCGTCCGCATCCGTTCCGGCCCCATTGAAAATGAATAGGTCCACACCCGTTCCGCATATTGAGGAACGGATCCGGACCATTCATACGGACGTGTGAATAGACCCTTAAAGGGATAAAGAAGGAGCAGGTCCATTATCTGTAACTGCAACATGCAGAAGAGAAAGAGGTAGTACTATCTGTACTTACATTATTTATAGGATAGACAAGGAGGTGGAAGCACTATCTGTGCCTAGGGTTGGGCGATATACCCCGGTATTAAAAAAAAACGGCGATATCGCTGTTTCCTAATTACCGCAGTATTTTGTGACGTCATAGAAGCGGTCATGTGCGCTGACTGCTTCAAAATCTGCGTCCGTGGCCGCCCGCCGCAGCATGATTCTATACCAATTGCTGCCCACAGTGGCTACCCCGGCTGTCCCCATACAGTATAACGTCTCCTTGTGGCTGCCCCCATACAGTATAACGTCACCTTGTGGCTGCCCCCCATACAGTATAACGTCTCCTTGTGGCTGCCCCCATACAGTATAACGTCTCCTTGTGGCTGTCCTCATACAGTATAACGTCTCCTTGTGGCTGCCCCCATACAGTATAACGTCTCCTTGTGGCTGCCCCCATACAGTATAACGTCTCCTTGTGGCTGCCCCCATACAGTATAACGTCTCCTTGTGGCTGCCCCCATACAGTATAATGTCTCCTTGTGGCTGCCCCTATACAGTATAACGTCTCCTTGTGGCTGCCCCCATACAGTATAACGTCTCCTTGTGGCTGCCCCCATACAGTATAACATGTACTTGTGGCTGCCCCTATACAGTATAACGTCTCCTTGTGGCTGCCCCCATACAGTATAATGTCTCCTTGTGGCTGCCCCCATACAGTATAACGTCTCCTTGTGGCTGCCCCCATACAGTATAACGTCTCCTTGTGGCTGCCCCCATACAGTATAAATGTCTCCTTGTGGCTGCCCCCATACAGTATAACGTGTCCTTGTGGCTGCCCCTATACAGTATAACGTCTCCTTGTGGCTGCCCCCATACAGTATAATGTCTCCTTGTGGCTGCCCCCATACAGTATAATGTCTCCTTGTGGCTGCCCCCATACAGTATAATGTCTCCTTGTGGCTGCCCCCATACAGTATAACGTCTCCCTGTGGCTGCCCCCATACAGTATAATGTCTCCTTGTGGCTGCCCCCATACAGTATAATGTCTCCTTGTGGCTGCCCCCATACAGTATAATGTCTCCAAGTGGCTGCCCCCATACAGTATAACGTCTCCTTGTGGCTGCCCCCATACAGTATAACGTCTCCTTGTGGCTGCCCCCATACAGTATAAATGTCTCCTTGTGGCTGCCCCCATACAGTATAACGTGTCCTTGTGGCTGCCCCTATACAGTATAACGTCTCCTTGTGGCTGCCCCCATACAGTATAATGTCTCCTTGTGGCTGCCCCCATACAGTATAACGTCTCCTTGTGGCTGCCCCCATACAGTATAACGTCTCCTTGTGGCTGCCCCCATACAGTATAACGTCTTATTGTGGCTGCCCCCATACAGTATAAATGTCTCCTTGTGGCTGCCCCCATACAGTATAACGTGTCCTTGTGGCTGCCCCTATACAGTATAACGTCTCCTTGTGGCTGCCCCCATACAGTATAATGTCTCCTTGTGGCTGCCCCCATACAGTATAACGTGTCCTTGTGGCTGCCCCCATACAGTATAACCTGTCCTTGTGGCTGCCCCCATACAGTATAAATGTCTCCTTGTGGCTGCCCCCATACAGTATAATGTCTCCTTGTGGCCCCCATACAGTATAACGTCTCCTTGTGGCTGCCCCCATACATTATAACGTCTCCTTGTGGCTGCCCCCATACAGTATAACGTCTCCTTGTGGCTGCCCCCATACAGTATAACGTCTCCTTGTGGCTGCCCCCATACAGTATAACGTGTCCTTGTGGCTGCCCCCATACAGTATAATGTCTCCTTGTGGCCCCAAGTGTTTTTTTCTTCTAAATGGGCATTTATCGCGATATATATCGTTATCGCAATACATTTTTTTATATCGTTATCGTGGGAATATTTTTGATATCATCCAACCCTATCTGTGCCCACATAATTTACAGGGAGGCAGTATTATTTATATATTTTGCAGAAAGAGACAGGGAGGCAGTATTATACTGTATATACCTATACAGGGAGGCAGTATTATACCGTATATACCTATACAGGAAGGCAGTATCATACTGTATATACCTATACAGGGAGCCAGTATTATACTGTATATACCTATACAGGGAGGCAGTGTTATACTGTATATACCTATACAGGGAGGCAGTATTATACTGTATATACCTATACAGGGAGGCAGTATTATACTGTATATACCTATACAGGGAGGCAGTATTATACTGTATATACCTATACAGGGAGGCAGTATTATACTGTATATACCTATACAGGGAGGCAGTATTATACTGTATATACCTATACAGGGAGCCAGTATTATACTGTATATACCTATACAGGGAGGCAGTGTTATACTGTATATACCTATACAGGGAGGCAGTATTATACTGTATATACCTATACAGGGATGCAGTATTATACTGTATATACCTATACAGGGAGCCAGTATTATACTGTATATACCTATACAGGGAGGCAGTGTTATACTGTATATACCTATACAGGGAGGCAGTATTATACTGTATATACCTATACAGGGAGGCAGTATTATACTGTATATACCTATACAGGGAGCCAGTATTATACTGTATATACCTATACAGGGAGCCAGTATTATACTGTATATACCTATACAGGGAGGCAGTGTTATACTGTATATACCTATACAGGGAGGCAGTATTATACTGTATATACCTATACAGGGAGGCAGTATTATACTGTATATACCTATACAGGGAGCCAGTATTATACTGTATATACCTATACAGGGAGGCAGTATTATACTGTATATACCTATACAGGGAGGCAGTATTATACCGTATATACCTATACAGGGAGGCAGTATTATACTGTATATACCTATACAGGGAGGCAGTATTATACTGTATATACCTATACAGGGAGGCAGTATTATACCGTATATACCTATACAGGAAGGCAGTATCATACTGTATATACCTATACAGGGAGCCAGTATTATACTGTATATACCTATACAGGGAGGCAGTGTTATACTGTATATACCTATACAGGGAGGCAGTATTATACTGTATATACCTATACAGGGAGGCAGTATTATACTGTATATACCTATACAGGGAGGCAGTATTATACTGTATATACCTATACAGGGAGCCAGTGTTATACTGTATATACCTATAGAGGGAGGCAGTATTATACTGTATATACCTATACAGGGAGCCAGTATTATACTGTATATACCTATAGAGGGAGCCAGTATTATACTGTATATACCTATAGAGGGAGGCAGTATTATACTGTATATACCTATACAGGGGGGCAGTATTATACTGTATATACCTATACAGGGAGGCAGTGTTATACTGTATATACCTATACAGGGAGGCAGTATTATACTGTATATACCTATACAGGGAGGCAGTATTATACCGTATATACCTATACAGGAAGGCAGTATCATACTGTATATACCTATACAGGGAGCCAGTATTATACTGTATATACCTATACAGGGAGGCAGTGTTATACTGTATATACCTATACAGGGAGGCAGTATTATACTGTATATACCTATACAGGGAGGCAGTGTTATACTGTATATACCTATACAGGGAGGCAGTATTATACTGTATATACCTATAGAGGGAGGCAGTATTATACTGTATATACCTATACAGGGAGGCAGTATTATACTGTATATACCTATACAGGGAGGCAGTATTATACTGTATATACCTATACAGGGAGCCAGTATTATACTGTATATACCTATACAGGGAGGCAGTGTTATACTGTATATACCTATACAGGGAGGCAGTATTATACTGTATATACCTATACAGGGATGCAGTATTATACTGTATATACCTATACAGGGAGCCAGTATTATACTGTATATACCTATACAGGGAGGCAGTGTTATACTGTATATACCTATACAGGGAGGCAGTATTATACTGTATATACCTATACAGGGAGGCAGTATTATACTGTATATACCTATACAGGGAGCCAGTATTATACTGTATATACCTATACAGGGAGCCAGTATTATACTGTATATACCTATACAGGGAGCCAGTGTTATACTGTATACCTATAGAGGGAGGCAGTATTATACTGTATATACCTATACAGGGAGCCAGTATTATACTGTATATACCTATAGAGGGAGCCAGTATTATACTGTATATACCTATAGAGGGAGGCAGTATTATACTGTATATACCTATACAGGGGGGCAGTATTATACTGTATATACCTATACAGGGAGGCAGTGTTATACTGTATATACCTATACAGGGAGGCAGTATTATACTGTATATACCTATACAGGGAGGCAGTATTATACTGTATATACCTATACAGGGAGGCAGTATTATACTGCATATACCTATACAGGGAGGCAGTATTATACTGTATATACCTATACAGGGGGGCAGTATTATACTGTATATACCTATACAGGGGGGCAGTATTATACTGTATATACCTATACAGTGGGGCAGTATTATACTGTATATACCTATACAGGGAGGCAGTATTATACTGTATATACCTATACAGGGAGCCAGTATTATACTGTATATACAGTGAGGCAGTATTATACTGTATATACCTATACAGGGAGGCAGTATTATACTGTATATACCTATACAGTGAGGCAGTATTATACTGTATATACCTATACAGGGAGGCAGTATTATACTGTATATACCTATACAGGGAGCCAGTATTATACTGTATATACCTATACAGGGAGGCAGTATTATACTGCATATACCTATACAGGGAGGCAGTATTATACTGTATATACCTATACAGGGAGCCAGTATTATACTGTATATACCTATACAGGGAGGCAGTATTATACTGTATATACCTATACAGGGGGGCAGTATTATACTGTATATACCTATACAGGGAGGGAGTATTATACTGTATATACCTATACAGGGAGGCAGTATTATACTGTATATACCTATACAGGGAGGCAGTATTATACTGTATATACCTATACAGTGAGGCAGTATTATACTGTATATACCTATACAGGGAGGCAGTATTATACTGTATATACCTATACAGGGGGGCAGTATTATACTGTATATACCTATACAGGTAGGGAGTATTATACTGTATATACCTATACAGGGAGGCAGTATTATACTGTATATACCTATACAGGGAGGCAGTATTATACTGTATATACCTATACAGGGAGGCAGTATTATACTGTATATACCTATACAGGGAGGCAGTGTTATACTGTATATACCTATACAGGGAGGCAGTATTATACTGTATATACCTATACAGGGAGGCAGTATTATACTGTATATACCTATACAGAGAGGCAGTATTATACTGTATATACCTATACAGGGAGGCAGTATTATACTGTATATACCTATACAGGGGGGCAGTATTATACTGTATATACCTATACAGGGGGGCAGTATTATACTGTATATACCTATACAGGGAGGCAGTATTATACTGTATATAACTATACAGGGGGGCAGTATTATACTGTATATACCTATACAGGGAGGCAGTATTATACTGTATATACCTATACAGGGAGGCAGTACTCTTGGTGCCTGTAACACTTTTTCTCCTTGCCCATTTACCACCACATTACACTACACGGATGGTGGTCACCTGTACCATATATTATACCAGAGCGGCAGCGCCATACGTGGGGGAGTGCGTATTATAATACAGTGCCGTACGCTCATGATTTAGACTCCATTTTGCACATTGTCTGAACTATTCCACATATTTGCCGACATCATGTCGCCCCTGGGGCAGACTTATTATGACACGTGGAAATGGCACTGCTTGTATGGTATCTGAAAGTACCCCGAGCCTCCATGTCTGGCAATGCAGGTTTTAATGTACATAACTCCGAAAAGATTAAGAGAGACAATGGTGCACGGCCATGTTGCCATGGTGCAACTTTATTAAAGCAGTTTAACTCGCAGCATGTACATAGGCTTTATCAAGGAAAACGACATAATGCTACTGGTCAGACGTCAATTACCATGGCTGCAGTAATAAGGTGAGATATTCCGCTCACATTACATACTTAAGATTTGGAAAGTTTGGATTTCTTTCTGGATTATTAGGGTTTTCCTAAATGGGGCGTTATGACATCACCGGATGAGACCTCTGCCTGTGTGACCCAATGTTTGACACGAGTACGCCGTGATCGCTAAACTTCTTAAAGGGAATATGTCATCACAAAATGGCCTAACATTTCATTGACGTTTTTTTTATTTTATTTTATTTTTTTATTTTTTATTTTCCATGTCACTATCTATAGTAAATACCTAAAATGATACAGTTTTTTGTACGTAGGCCTAATAATATGCCAAGACTTTATGTTCTTTACAGGTACCTTTTCAGTAGCCATCTTATTATCATCACAGGCAGGATTACATTGACAGATATTACCTCTTTTTCTCTCTTTATAGATAGATAGATAATACAGGATCCACCATTTACAATAGGTGATATCTGTCACGTTCGGGTGTGGAAGGGAAACACCACACCGAACATAGGAGGGAAAGGGGTGAGAGAATAAGGCCTGGAAACTAGGGAAAGGAGATGGACACCTCCTAGATAAACCCTAGTCAAGTCCTGACTAACTACCAGTATCAGACCCCAGAGGTAGGTGAGTTCATACACAGGAATAACTCACCCTAAGGCCTCTTGCACACAAACGTATTTTCGTTCCGTTTAGTTTTTTTGGCCAACCGTATACGGAACCATTCATTTCAATGTGCATTCCGTTTCCGTGTTTCCGTTCCGGAAAGAAATAGAACATGTCCTATTATTGTCAGTATTACGGACAAGATTAGTACTGTTCTATTAGGGGCCAGCTGTTCCATTCCGCAAAATACGGAATGCACACGGATGTCATCCGTATTTTTTTTTTTTTTTTTGCGGACCGCAAAATACATATCGTCATGTGCAAGAGGCCTAAAGGACTCTGGTACTAATGTCAGGACTGAGACCACCTGTTCCTCCAAAAGGAAGGACGAACAGGAGTCTCCTTCAGGGCTTAATACAAATGATAGGGAAATGCAACACACAAAATAACCCAAAGAAAATACAAAAGGGAAGGAAAACACTTAACTTTAAGTGGCTATGGCAGCACCAGGAACTCAGCCAAGATCCACACACCAGCTATCCACGACTCAAACTAAAGCTGTAAACCGCACAGCATAGTGGGAGAAACAGCAATAAATAGAGAAGGTTAAATGACCCTAATAGCCACACCTGGGGATAGAAGGTGCGGCAAGCGCCAGAAACAACACAGACGTCATTTGATCCAAACGGAAAACATGTCAGATCAAACCACGTGTTTCCAGTCTCACCGATCTCCTGCCACCTGTCGCGGGAACGTCCGTGACAATATCACAGCTTATCGTCTCCCTCCTGACCTCTGCACAGAGCATGCCTAGAAAACTCTCCCATAGAAGTCAATGAGGTCCGCTCCTGTCTATTGTGTCTGTGGCCGATGTGGTTGTTCTCAAAGGACTTCTCGGCTTAGTGGCCCTTGTCAAAATTGCATGATTGTAAGATTTTTTTAACCATAGATGGTGGTATGAGAAAATGCTAAAAAAAATACGGTTAAAGGGGTTGTCTCACTTAAGCAAGTGGCATGTATCACATAGAGAAAGGTAATACCCCCCACCACCACCATGATGTTCATAAGCCTTATCGGGGAAGATGGGCAGGGGCTGTCTTCAGGGGCTCTTTTTGTCATGCATGCAGCACATCATCTTGTGTTCTGCAGGGAATTGAATTATTTTTACCTTTTCTTCTCTCCCTTTTGCTTACAGCGGGCTGAACTTCATTGATTTGATGGTTCGACAAGGAAACATAGATAATCCCCCCAAAACGCCACTGGTTCCCGGTTTTGAACTGTCTGGAATTGTTGAGGCCCTCGGAGGAAATGTTACTGATTTTGAGGTAAGCCTTGATGCATGTCACAAAAATTTGCTTAATAATCCTTCATTCCAAATATTGTCTTCTGTTTTTAGAGGCTATGTACAACTTCGGGGGCCCTTTTTTTTTTTTTTATTGCATTTTAATCCTTTTGGGCTAAAAATAATTTTTTCAATCGGTCTTTAATTAAAAATATGCAGCCGATCTGTCAAAAAGGGTTAACTGTTTGTCTAGCTGTGTATATTGTACTTTCACTTTGTGCCATCATCTAATAAATTAGTAATATCTCTAAATTACTAAAAGGTCGTAAAAACACTTGTGTAAAGCGCCCTTTACACGGGGTAAGAATTGAACAGATCATTGCTAACGAGCGCTCATAATAGATCTGGCGGTGTAAATGCACCGCCGATTACCCAATGAACGAGCTTTTCGGATCGTTTGTGTAGCACCAAAAAAATCCTTGTCTTCTAGGTGGCAGATCGTGCGGTGCTGCCGGGAAACGAGTCTGTATGAGGAAGAGCAATGGCATTAGCGATCGCTCCTCCCCATACTCTGGAGGAGATCGGTGCATGTAAATGCATCGGTCTCCTCCACTAGCGATCAGCAGATTGTTGGGAAGGAACGCTTCCTTTCCTACAATCTGCTTGTACATCGTCCTGTGTAAAGGGACCTTTAGCCACATTCTTATCAGTAAGACAAGAATTGAGATTAATAACTGTTTATAAGATCAGTGATAAGGAGCCATCGGCTGAGCTGCCTGACAGAACAGAGTGAAAACAGACAGCATGCTACTAGAGAATCTCAAGGCTGCACAGAGAAAAGGGCTCAACTTTTTTTAAATAAAGACCAATCGAAAAAATGATTTTGTAGTTCAAAATGAGTACAATGCAATAATAAAAACTATTACTTTCAAAGGTGTACATAGCCTTTAAGCTTAAGTTTTTGGAAATTATTATCTTACAGATGAGCGAATCGATTCATCACATTAGTCAGACTTCTTCCCCTTTGGTGGGGGGGGGGGGGGAGGGGACTGTCTCCACAGGTGAAAAGGCACCCACTTTCCATATGATTGTCAGGGACGGACATCCTGCCAGCCCTGTCAGTCTCGTTCCTGTTGGCTCGGGAGCAGCTACTGCACACCCGCCACTAGACTTCCGAGTGGCGGTACATGCACAGTAGCCAAATTGGAGCTTCGGCAGTGGCACAGGCAGGAGATTCACAGCCCCCTCCACAGATGAAGAAGTCTGACTAATGAGACAAATTGATTCCCTACAATCATCTCTACATTGTCTATGAGAATCGATGTTGAAGGGGTTTTAACCTACTGTGCCACCTTTCAGTTGTGAGTTTAGGGGTTAAGTGGGTAAAAACAGCAAATCTCCAGGGTTGCAGCTGCTGGAACCATCAAAGGGGTTGTCCAGAATTAGAAAAAAACATGGCTGCTTTCTTCCAGAAACGGCACCACTCTTCTCCATGACTTGTGTTTGGAATTGGCAGTTCCACTCTACTCACTTCAATGGAGCTGGGCTGCAATACCAGACACAATCCATGGACAGGTGTGGCGCTGTTTCTTGAAGAAAGGTTCCATGTTTCTCTAATACTGTATGTGGTTTCCACAGGACTGCATGTGAACCTGCACCATTAACTTAAAGGGGTATGCCGTCATCAGGCATTTGTGGCATGTTTCTGGATCACGTCTGTTTTCCCTCTGCTTTATTTCTGCCTCTGTTGGCCTTTACTGTAGAATTAGAGTCAGAAAACCCTTATTCTTCTGAAAGGCGGGGGATCACTATAGATAACACAAACTTGAATGTCATTGAGTTAACCTTTGAACTCAGGGGTCTAGATTAATTTGCTCCATGTGAAGTCCGTAAAATCCTGCTTGTCTTCTGACTGTAGCTCCATCAGAAGTGCGGTCTGCTTGCAAAGTTGGGTTAAGTGGTAAGATCCTTGACGCTGGGAACTTCTGTCTGATTTCTACTGGGATCCAGGATCTATTGTCCCGGGGGGTGGTGAAGGAGGGCTGACAGACCAACAGCCTGGATTTTGGCCTGTCCAAATTCATCTTTTTCAGTCCTGTTGCTTACCCCGAGATGTCTGGCAGCTGCTCCTTTTATTGAAGTAGGTTAGGCTAGTTTCACATTGGTGGCACTGCTCTCCGGCAGGCTGTTCCGGCAGAGGCTTAGAGATCCGGCATTGCCGGATGTTACCGGAATGCCCGCCAGCCACATAAACTATAATGGGGACCTGCAGAGATCCGGCCACTACCCAACAAATATACCAGGACTCGGCCAATTCTTGGCTTTCTATGCCGGAACGGCCTACCGGAGGACTGTGCTGCCACAAATTTGAAAGAAGCCTTAGCCTATAGTGTTCAGCCAAACCATGCTTTGCATGTTTTTGGGGTCTGGATACCCCTCAACCAATCTTATTGAGTTATAAGTAGGAAAACCAAGGAAAGTTCCCAAGGATCTTACTATTTCTACTCCTATTTATATACCTTTAAGCTGCTGCCGGCAAGGGTATGCTTAGTTTCCCCGTATTGAGGATTCCATGGATGTTCATACTATCCAGTGGATACATAGGAAGGACTATGCCACCTAATGGTGCACTGACGTTTAGCTGACAAAGGGGAACCCAGAGAAGAGGATCTCCCCCTTGTCTAGGTTTGGTGGACAGGGAGGTCAAACGGGCTGTGGGCTTATATAGGCAAACACTAGGAGGAAGGTGGGAATCATTCACATTTTCCTGTGGGACTCTTCATAGCTCTTCCACCCCTTATTTTTTTGGAGCTTCACGTAAATGTAATACGTCCATTTGGTAGACAATGGGGTATGGTGCAGGGAGAATGTAGGCGACACCACCTCCTCTTTATCTCACTTGGAGGCTAATAGGTGTCGCGGCCTGTGGTGGGCGCCGTGATGTGGTGGCAACACATGCTGTTGCCTGCGGCAACGTGGTGTTGTGGTTGCATGCGGGGGCAGTGTCACGGCCTATGTTGTTTGTGTCGTGACACGTTTGCCACTCATGCAGTTGCCTGTGGCAGTGTGTTGTTTGTGCATGTGTGAGCGATTTCCCTTTTGGTTGTTTCCCTTCCCTGTCTGGTGTGCGTGGGGTTGGTTCGCTGGCTGGTTTGGAGCGGGGTGGTGGGTTGGGTGTGGTCTCAGGTCTCTTTGTGTCCTTTAGCTTGGAGACTGAGATCAGTTGGTTTGTCTGCCTTGCATGTGAGATGCTTGCTCTGTGCATGGACGAGATCTGAGGGCCATCCAAGTTTGACATCGGTGTCTAGTTTATGGTGTGGGTTTGAGTTGGAGGTTTGTTATACGTCTGGGTGTTTGTTTCATGTAGGTGTGTACTGGCCTGCATGGACGTTTGACGTTTTCCCCTTTTGTGTGTGTGTCCTCTGAAAGGGGGTTGTTTCCCGGAGGGGGAACTACTCTACAAGATAGTGTGCTGTCCTGCCTGGAGCTTCCGTGCATCCGGTGTTCGCATGGAGGTCCGGGTAGTTGTTGGTGCTGTCTTTCCATCTCTGCTGCGGCAGGTAAGTGTTGGTTGTTTCTAGTGTTCTGTTGTTACACTGTGTACTTACCTGCCGTGTAGTTGCTGCATTCTGTCTTTCTCCCTGTCAGCTACTGGGCCTCTGGAGATGCCTGTCATCAATGGTGATGGATGAACAGGAGGTCTCTGCCCTGTCACGATGTTGAGGGCAATGCAGGGATTCCTAGACTTCTAGGTTCGTGGGTATGGGCCCCCTTACCATTGAAGGAGGCTCATACATATGGCTATTTGAGGGAAGCTTTAGGAGGTGACCAGCTCCCTTTTCCCTGCCTATGGCCTAGTAATTGGCGACATTGTATGGTGGGGAGTTTTCCCTACTCCCTACCGTGACAATAGGCTTCTGGTTACATCATCTAGATTACGTTCTTGATGGTTACTCTCAACAGGAGGCTCAAATGCATGAGGGTTTCGTAAGGCAGCTTTTCTCAGCCTGGACCACCTGACCACCTTTTCACAGCTGAGCATAGTGTTGGCTATAAGTCCATTCCATCTTAAAAGACCTGCAATTTTCACTCAAGCCTACCGTACAGGAGCCACGGTTTGGTTTATTCTGCTGTTACCACTATATCCACAACAGCACTTGTCTTTCTATAATGGAGTTACTTGAACCAGGCCAGTCAAGAATCTGTGCTGATTGGGTGACTCCTCGCAGTCTCTTTTTGTGTCCTGTCCGGCTAACTGACTCACCCCTCTCACCCGTCTTCTTGTTATAGCAGCATCCTTCATCACACCATGTGGCTTCAGCTACTACTACTGCTTGTTCCCTGTGGCAAGTCCTTGTATAATATGCAACAGCGACACCTGGTGTTGGGAGTGAACACTGCAGAACCAGCTGTACATGTCACAGCAGAGGCTGAATGGACAAAACACAGTACTGACGGACATCACCAGTATCTTTCTCTTAAAGGGATAGTGTCCTGCAAACAAAGGGGAATGCCAACATGCACCACACACAAAACAGATCACACATAACATGGGTGTTGCTCTGGACATACCCTATTGCTTCTTCTACAAATTCGTAGGCTCCCGCTAGCAGGGCAACCCTAATGACATCACTGTCATGGTCAGACGGTAATTTTAGATGAAGTATTGCACTCTATTGTTAGCTTGCTCGGGCAGGGTGCAAACCTCTAGGGGCACAGCTCATTAGCGCGGCGCGCCTCGCAAATTGATTTAGACTACAGTATATGAGGTTGGGGGCTCAGCAGCTTCACCCATAGACGAAAAAAGAAAAAAAAAAAACACGTCTTTCTCGGTTATAATTGAAGTCACGTTGCCCAAGTTTACTTGTTCGTGCGATATGACAGGTCTGCCCTCTCCATGGCAACGGCGCCTGGTAAAATGAATAGCTGGCCCTCACTGTGGGACGGTAATTAAAAACGTGACCGAGAGCTGTATTTGACCTTTTCCCTACAGGGGAAACAAGAGCTTAATGATCGTTTCAGCAGCTCTTAACACAATGCCATAATCTGTGGTACAATAAGCCCCCTCTGCTCACGTAAAGGGGCATCAATCAAACCAAATGAGGCGCTCCGATACCCACCTGTGCCCTAGCAGGGCGGCATTCACGGGCCGGTCAGCCAGCAGCAGCTCGGCTGTTATTTCAGAGGCTGGTAGCAAATACGTTGAAATGATGGGTGCGCCGTCCGGTATCCCAGGGCCAAACTTGGGCTGAGAGGTTCAGAATAACATAAAAAAATAATTGGGGTCATTTTTTCAGAATTTTTTGCTCACGTTTTAAGTAAAAAAAATATAAACGGGCATAAGAAGTGCCAAATTTATTAAGAGGGGCACGTCTACTAATATTTTGGTGCATCTGCGCCAAAATATTTTAATTTTTTTTTTATCTATGAGCGTCTTTGTTTTTTAGGTGACAATTTTAGGTATTTCTGTCAACTTTTCAAAAATGCTGGAGGTGTTTTTTATACTGTAAAAAGCAGTTCACCCAGCCATTTAGGGAAAAATGCCCCAAAAACTGCAGCATGGAACGTACTGAGCATATTTAGCGTTTTTTTTTTTTACTGGTAAAGGACCCTGACAGCAGTTTTCGGCATTTGTAACACTATATTTGTCAGGGCGTGTAGGCCTCACCCCTCCCAGTCCAGTAGTAATCGCAGCCTCGACCGTATCTATTTTGCGGTCCATGTTGCTCAACCCTTTTGAAGTCAGCGGGTCCGTGGTCCAGGTTTGGCGAACGTATTCTATCTTTTTTTTGCGGAACGGACATACGAATGTGGAAAGCACGCTAATCACCCATGTCCGTTCTGCAAACGGACAGACTATGTCCACAAAATGCGGACCACGGAGCCATTGAAAACAATGGGTCCACAAATAAAATGGATAAAATAATAATACCGACCGTATCCTTATTTTGCCGATCCACAATTTGCGGACCACAAAATGAATACGGTCGTGTGCTTTGGACCTAAGCTGTACTTTTTTGAGCAAAAAAAGGAGGAGCTTGTGCAAAAATTTTTGACTTTCTGGCGCCATTTGTAAGGGATAAATTCATCCCATTGAATTAACGGGGTCGTCCGGTCAGTTAAAAAAGATAGAGCAAAATATTTCTCCGCATTTTCCATATGGTCACTAGACCGGAACAGCGCGGTGTTTACAGTCGTGGCAAGATGTCCGCTGGTCACGTGATCTCTCCTGCTTTCTTTGGAGCGGATATTCGAAAAATATAAAAATACTAAAAAACCTCTTTAATGATCAGGCAGTGTCCAGGGCTTTACCGTCAGTCCTGTGTAAAATTACACACAACGTCATAACATGGAGGTGTGCCGAATAACAAACCCAGCCCTGCTACATCTCTGCATAGATTACCGTACATTCCTAAACGTTCACACAAACGTTTTTTGCGTTCCGTATACGGAACCATTCATTTCAATGGTTCCGCAAAAAAAACCTGAATGTACTCCGTATGCATTCCGTTTCCGTTTTTCCGTCCCGTTTGAAAGATAGAACATGTCCTATTCTTGCCCGCAAACCACGTTCCGTGGCTCCAGTCAAGTCAATGGGTCCGCAAAAAAAAGCGGAACACATACGGAATGTACTCCGTATGTCTTCCGTATCCGTTCCGTTTTTGCGGAACCATCTATTGAACATTTTATGCCCAGCCCAATCTTTTCTATGTAGTTACTGTATACGCCATACGGAAAAAACGGGAGGGAACCGGAAACACTACTGAAAAAAAAAAACACGGAAAAGCGGCCCACAAAACAGCCTCTTTCACACTAGCGTGATGGATTGGCTCCAGATGCGTTCAGTGAAACTCACACCATTTTGCAAGCAAGTTCAGTCAGTTTTGTCTGCGATTGCGTTCAGTTGTTCAGTTTTTTCCGTGCGGTTGCAATGCGTTTTGATGCGTTTTTCACACGCGTGATAAAAAACTGAAGGTTTACAAACAACATCTCTTAGCAACCCCATCAGTGAAAAACGCATTGCATTCGCACTTCCTTCCGGATGCAATGCGTTTTTCACTGAAACCCCATTCACTTCTATGGGGCCAGGGCTGCGTGAAAAACACAGACTTAGGCCTCTTTCACACGGGAGTTGCGGGAAAAGGTGCGGGTGCGTTGCAGGAACACGCACAATTTTTCCGCGCGAGTGTAAAACATTGTAATGCGTTTTGCACTCGCGTGAGAAAAATCACGCATGTTTTGTACCCAAACCCGAACTTCTTCACAGAAGTTCAGGCTTGGGATCGGTGTTCTGTAGATTGTATTATTTTCCCTTATAACATGGTTATAAGGGAAAATAATAGCATTCTGAATACAGAATGCTTAGTAAACTAGCGCTGGAGGGGTTAAAAAAAAATAAAAAATTATTTAACTCACCTTAATCCACTTGATCGCGCAGCCGGCATCTCTTCTGTCTTCATCTTAGCTGTGTGCAGGAAAAGGACCTGTGGTGACGTCACTCCGGTCATCACATGATCCATCACATGATCTTTTACCATGGTGATGGATCATGTGATGACCGGAGTGACGTCACCACAGGTCCTGTTGCTGCACAGCTAAGATGAAGACAGAAGAGATGCCGGCTTCGCGATCAAGTGGACTAAGGTGAGTTAAACATTTTTTTATTTTTTTTTAACCCCTCCAGCGCTAGTTTACTATGCATTCTGTATTCAGAATGCTATTATTTTCCCTTATAACCATGTTATAAGGGAAAATAATAATGATCGGGTCTCCATCCCGATCGTCTCCTAGCAACTGTGCGTGTAAATCGCACCGCGCGGATGCTTGCGATTTTCACGCAACCCCATTCACTTCTATGGGGCCTGCGTTGCGTGGAAAACGCAGAATATAGAGCATGCTGCGATTTTCACGCAACGCACAAGTGATGCGTGAAAATCACCGCTCATGTGAACAGCCCCATAGAAATGAATGGGTCGGTATTCAGTGTGGGTACAATGCGTTCAACTCACGCATCGCATCCGCGCGGAATACTCGCCCGTGTGAAAGGGGCCTAAGGCCTCATGCACACGACCGTTGTTGTGTTCCATTCCGCAAAATGGGGTTCCGTTGTTCCGTGATCCATTTCCGTTTTTGTTTCCGTGTGTCTTCCTTGATTTTTGGAGGATCACCAGAGATGAAGGAAAGTAAAAAAAAGTCTAAGTCAAGTTTGCCATGCAAATGATAGGAAAAAAACGGACGCGCGGATGACAATCTTGTGTGCCTCCGCGTTTTTTCACGGTCCCATTGACTTGAATGGGTCCGCGATTTTTCTGTGAAAAAAATAGGACAGGTTATATTTTTTTGACGGACTGGAACCAGGGATCACGGACGCGGATGACAAACGGTGCATTAGCCGAGTTTTCAACGGACCCATTGAAAGTCAATGGGTCCGCAGAAAATCACGAAAAACTGAATAACGGACACGGAATAAAACAACGGTCGTGTGCATGAGGCCTATAAAACATGCTGCAACACAGAACTGATGCGTGATAAAAATAGACTCATTGAAATGAATGGGTCCGGATTCAGTGCGGGTGCTATGCGTTCACGTCAAGCATTGCACCCGTGTGGAAAACTCGCTCGTGTGAAAGGGGCCTAAGGCATTTTTTCTGTAGAACAGCTGTGCAGCTTAACTAAAGTGACCGCCCAGCGTTACATAAAAGCTCTGCGGAAACAGCTCCTCCGTGTATTTATATCCGTCCCTGCAGGAGAACAGTAAAGATCCAGTAATGGCTTAGTGACTGCCAAATGTATTCATCTCAAGAGAGAGGCAGAATGGATAGAGTTCCCTTCTCCAGCACCACCCGGGAGCGCCGGAGCGCTGGATCCGCAAATGGCGTAATTGTACCATTCAAGACAAAAAGGCATTACATTAGTGAATATTAAACCTATACGAATAATAAAGCAAGCTGAGCAAAACACTGCCCACGGGGAGGTGATAAATAAGGAGGTAGTAATTAAATAAAATTATCAAAATAAATGAAATAAGTGGTACCCATTTATCAATCAATCAAATCAATCAAATGGATACGGTGAGTGTTTTTAATTTAATTTAATATATTTTTTTTTAAGGGATTAACCCCTGACAGCCTCCAATGGTCCTCTCAGATGCCGCGATCGGCGATGAACATGGCATACGAGGGGTTCAGTGACAGGGGGCGGCACAATCGCCATTTCCCATCTTTGCGCCCCATGCCCTTCGTGATGAAATAATTCATCGTGAATCGAATTTCTTTGTGAAATTCGGCAAAGCAGCCGAATCGAGGTTTTTGAGAACTTCGCTTATCTCTAGTAACCAGCGTGGCCACTGCAGCCAATTACCGGTATACGGTGCAAGACCGCTGAGGCTAGCGATTGACTGCAGGTGATCAAAGAACGGCAGGGATCGCAGCAGAGGGGAATATGTTTTTTTATTTTATTTTATTTTATTAATTCTACACAAAAAATCTAGCGTAATCCCTTTAACGGAAGTACCTGATACAACCCAATAGGGTTCCCGTTTACTGACAGCAACATGGAAATTGAATAAAAAGCATGATTAGGTTTAATTTTCATAAAAGCTGAAGGCTCTTTAGCGATTGTATTAGGTAATTGCATTGTGAGTAATTCTCTAAAAAAAGGTTAGTATTAAAATGGTGTATTTCTAGGATATACATAACTTTATGATCTGGGGCCCCGCTGATCGTGAGAATTAGGGGGCTATTGTATCGCTGCGTCCAGCTCTAAGCTCTCCTTGCACAGCAGCGCCCCTGACCACCTGGCTGTGCAGGGAACTGCAGCCGGCCCCATTTAGGCCCCTTCCAGACGAGCGTGTCCAGATAAGGTCCGGGTGCGTTGCGGCAAACCCGCGCGAGTAGGTACTCAATTGTAGTCAGTTTTTATCGCGCGGGTGCACGCGCGTGATAAAAAACTGAATCTGGTTCCCAGACCCGAACTTCTTCGCAGCCCGGTTTCTCTTCTGTCTTCTTCTGTGAGGAATAGGACCTTTGATGATGTCACTGCGCTCATCACATGGTCCATCACATGATCTTTTACCATGGTGATGGATCATGTGACGGACCATGTGATGAGCGTAGTGACGTCACCACAGGTCCTTTTCCTGTGCACAGCTAAGATGAAGATAGAAGAGATGTCGGCTGCGCGAGCAAGTGGATTAAGGTGAGTTAAATTATTATTATTTTTATTTTTTTACCCCTCCAGCCCTATTGTACTAAGCATTCTGTATTAAGATTGTTATTATTTTCCCTTAGAACCATGTTATAAGGGAAAATAATAATGATCGGGTCTCCATCCCGATCGTCTCCTAGCAACCGTGCGTGAAAATCACTATGGCTATGAGCTGAGCGCTGCGATTGGCCAGCGCTACAGCATGGGAGAATGAGACGCCGTCAGGTTCCCCTGGGTGGAGCCTAACTATGAAGATACCGGAGGCTATAACGGGAGAACGGAGCGGCGCCCGGGGATAACAGTAAGTGCAGGGGGATCCCTGGGTGCCGCTCTCCATGTCTGTATAGTTAGTTTAGATGTTTTATTCTGGTGAAAGGTCCTCTTTAAAGGGGTTGTGTCACCTCAGCAAATGGCATTTATCACGTAGAGAAAGTTAATACAAGGCACTTACTAATGTAATGTGATTGTCCATATTGCCTCCTTTGCTGGCTGGATTCATTTTTCCATCACATTATGCACTGCTCGTTTCCATGGTTACGACCACCCTGTAATCCATCAGTGGTGGCCGTGCTTGCACACTATAGGGAAAAGCACTAGCCTATGTGCACTCCCAGGGTCCTGGCCACTAGAGAGGCTGGCTCTTTTTCCTATAGGCCTCTTTCACACGGGCGTTGCGGGAAAAGGTGCGGGTGCGTTGCGGGAACATGCACGATTTTTCCGCGCGAGTGCAAAACATTGTAATGCGTTTTGCACTCGCGTGAGAAAAATCGCGCATGTTTGGTTCTTCTGTGAAGAAGTTCAGGCTTGGGATCGGTGTTCTGTAGATTGTATTATTTCCCCTTATAACATGGTTATAAGGGGAAATAATAGCATTCTGAATACAGAATGCATAGTACAATAGGGCTGGAGGGGTTAAAATTTTTTATTTAACTCACCTTAATCCACTTGCTCGCGAAGCCCGGCATCTCTTCTGTCTTCATCTGATCTCTGTGCAGGAAAAGGACCTGTGGTGACGTCACTCCGGTCATCACATCATCCATCACATGATCTTTTACCATGGTGATGGATCATGTGATGACCGGAGTGACGTCACCACAGGTCCTATTGCTGCACAGAGATCAGATGAAGACAGAAGAGATGCCGGGCTGCGCGAGCAAGTGGATTAAGGTGAGTTAAATTATTATTATTATTTTTTAACCCCTCCAGCGCTATTGTACTATGCATTCTGTATTCAGAATGCTATTATTTTCCCTTATAACCATGTTATAAGGGAAAATAATAATGATCGGGTCTCCATCCCGATCGTCACCTAGCAACCGTGCGTGAAAATCGCACCACATCCGCACTTGCTTGCGGATGCTTGCAATTTTCACGCAACCCCATTCATTTCTATGGGGCCTGCGTTACATGAAAAACGCACAAAGAGGAGCATGCTGCGATTTTCACGCAACGCACAAGTGATGCGTGAAAATCACCGCCCGTGTGCACAGCCCCATAGAAATGAATGGGTCGGGATTCAGTGCTGGTGCAATGCGTTCACCTCCCGCATCGCAACCGCGCGGAATACTCGCCCGTGTGAAAGGGGCCATAGTGTGCAAGTACGGCCACTGCTGCTGGATTGCAGGGTGGTGGTATAAAAAACAAGCAGTGTATAATGTAATGAAAAAATGAATCCAGCCAGCAAAGGAGGCAATATGGACAATCACAATACATTAGTAAGTGGCTTGTATTAACTTTCTCTACATCAGGCATGCTCAATCTGCGGCCCTCCAGCTGTTGCAAAACTACAACTCCCAGCATGCCTGAACAGCCTACAGCTATCAGTCCACAGCAGGGCATGGTGGGAGTTGTAGTTTTACAACAGCTGGAGGGCCGCATCCCTGCTCTACATGATAAATGCCATCTGCTGAAGTGACACAACCCCTTTAAGGATCGCTGCCTCGCGGTAAATCATTTACGTGTGTTCTTCATCCACCTTATTGTGTTTTTGCGTTGCAGATAGGTGACAGAGTGATGGCCTTTGTCAACTACAACGCTTGGGCAGAGGTGGCCTGCACGCCTGCCGAGTTTGTCTACAAGATCCCTGAGGATATGAGCTTCCCAGAAGCAGCCGCTTTCCCCATGAACTTTGTCACAGCCTACATGATGCTTTTCGAAGTGGCCAATCTGAGAGAAGGCATGTCCGTGCTGGTGCACTCCGCAGGTGGAGGGGTGGTAAGTGCAACGCTCGCGTCAGTACAGAGTCCGTCCTAGAAGGCTGAAATATCCAAAAGGGAGATTTTGTCCAGCACTTTTGTTAAAGGCCAAGCTTTTTGGATACGCTAAACAAGAGGTAATCTAAAAGCCAAAAAAAGCTTGCGCGTTTCGAGTGTAACATTGCATAGCATGCTCGAAACGCGTAAAAGTGTTTCAAATTATCTCATGATTTGTCTACTGAGTTTTTTTCTGAGAACTTTTGATATGTCACAGAGACATATATCAACATTTTTTTATTGGTGGGGGTCTGAGTGCTGAGACCCCCACGAATCACTAGAACGAGAGAGAGAAGCGCTCACATAGAGCGCGCTCTGTCTATTCTCTGCAGGAGAGGAGGCGAGACAGACTCATTAGAGAGTCTATGGGCCCGTCTCGATTCTGTCGCCTGGAGAGAGAATGCGCTATGTGAGCGCTTCTCTCCCCTGGTTCTAGTGATCGGCGGACGTCTCAGCGCTGAGACCCCCACCGATCAAAACTTGTCAAATGTTTTCTGAAAAGTCAGTGACCCTTTAACTGAAGTGCTGGGTGAAACCTTAGTTTTGGATGTTTACGCCTGGAGGCCCGCCCGGAGAGTCCGTGTACTGTAAACAACTGAAGACCTGACCTAGGCCTCGTGCGCACCTGTCCGTGTTGCGAACCCATAGACTTCAGTGGGTCGTTGGTCATTTTTGCGCGGGCATATTTTATCTTTTTTGCAGAATGGGCATACGGACGTAGAGAGCACACAGATGATCCATGTGCTTTCTACATCCGGATGTCCCTTCTGCAAAAAAAATAGAACATGTCCTATACTTGTCCGCAAAATGTGGAACGCGGCCCCCATTAAAGTCAATGGGTCCGCAACAACAAAAAAACGCAGATGCAACACAGACGGATCCACGGTTTGCACGAGGCCTTAGCCGGCCCTTGCTCATAGAGTTGCAGCTCGTTGCAATGTATCAGAATATGTCAGAGCTGTCTGCCCAGAGAGGCAAAAGATTTATGCTGGATGGATACATTGTCACAGATCCTCAGCTATGAACAGGAAGAGAACAAGACAGGTTTAGTTTAGGGTCTGTCAGGTTTCCAGAAAAGACCCAATGCATAGTGTAAAACAAATTTCATTCACTGACAGCAAACACAGATCGTATCTTTCTTTTTTTTTGGCATGAATGCTTTCAGTAATCTTGTATGTATGTAGTGTAATAACTATGTGCTGCCCATACAAGTGATTGGAGCAGCGCGCCGACATGTGCACTATCCCTGCTTTCTTCTCTGGATTGCGGGGGTGGGGATCCCTGCAGTCAGTCCACACACGATCTGAGATTTATAACCTATCCTGTGGCTAGGGTCACTTCTGGAGACCTTTTTAATGATTGCTTTAGATGTAATCAATTTTTTTGTAGCAGGTTTTTAATGACATTTTTTGCACCGTTTGACTTCTGCAGCCTCCATGTATCAGTATATTGCCGGCTGCAGAACACCGTTCACAGTGAAGTCCGTCTGATTTATTTATTCATTTTATGCACTTATATAGCGCTACTATATTCCGCAGCGCTTTACAGACATTAGCATCTAACTGTCACAATCTAAGGTCCCTATCAGTTTGTCCTTGGAGTGTGGGAGGAAACCGGAGAACCCGGAGGAAACCCACCCAAACACGGGGAGAACATACAGACTCCATGCAGATGTTGCCCTTGGTCAGATTCGAACCAGTGCTAACCACTGAGCCACCGAGCTGCCCCATTGTCTGATGGTCAGTTCCAGCCTCTCTCTCTCTCTTCTAAGCTGATTTATGCCAGAATCAGTTTTTCACTCTGTGACAGCAAGCAGAGATCTTGTAAACCGTGTGTTTCTGTGAGTAATTGAAACACAGAGTATATTAGAAAACTTCTCACTGTACAGCCAATATATTTTTGATGACAGCGGAGTACCCCTTAAATAGGATTCCCAATGTTAAGGGGGTTTTCCGAGAGTTTGAATAGGTCATCAGTATCTGCTTGGGGGTGCTGGGAGTTGGACCCCCGCCGATCTGATATTGATGATCCATCCTGAGGATAGGCCATCAGTATTAAACCCCTTTAAGTACACTGCGTGCAGAATTATTAGGCAAATGAGTATTTTGACCACATCATCCTCTTTATGCATGTTGTCTTACTCCAAGCTGTATAGGCTCGAAAGCCTACTACCAATTAAGCATATTAGGTGATGTGCATCTCTGTAATGAGAAGGGGTGTGGTCTAATGACATCAACACCCTATATTAGGTGTGCATAATTATTAGGCAACTTCCTTTCCTTTGGCAAAATGGGTCAAAAGAAGGACTTGACAGGCTCAGAAAAGTCAAAAATAGTGAGATATCTTGCAGAGGGATGCAGCACTCATAAAATTGCAAAGCTTCTGAAGCGTGATCATCGAACAATCAAGCGTTTCATTCAAAATAGTCAACAGGGTCGCAAGAAGCGTGTGGAAAAACCAAGGCGCAAAATAACTGCCCATGAACTGAGAAAAGTCAAGCGTGCAGCTGCCAAGATGCCACTTGCCACCAGTTTGGCCATATTTCAGAGCTGCAACATCACTGGAGTGCCCAAAAGCACAAGGTGTGCAATACTCAGAGACATGGCCAAGGTAGGAAAGGCTGAAAGACGACCACCACTGAATAAGACACACAAGCTGAAACGTCAAGACTGGGCCAAGAAATATCTCAAGACTGATTTTTCTAAGGTTTTATGGACTGATGAAATGAGAGTGAGTCTTGATGGGCCAGATGGATGGGCCCGTGGCTGGATTGGTAAAGGGCAGAGAGCTCCAGTCCGACTCAGACGCCAGCAAGGTGGAGGTGGATTACTGGTTTGGGCTGGTATCATCAAAGATGAGCTTGTGGGGCCTTTTCGGGTTGAGGATGGAGTCAAGCTCAACTCCCAGTCCTACTGCCAGTTTCTGGAAGACACCTTCTTCAAGCAGTGGTACAGGAAGAAGTCTGCATCCTTCAAGAAAAACATGATTTTCATGCAGGACAATGCTCCATCACACGCGTCCAAGTACTCCACAGCGTGGCTGGCAAGAAAGGGTATAAAAGAAGAAAATCTAATGACATGGCCTCCTTGTTCACCTGATCTGAACCCCATTGAGAACCTGTGGTCCATCATCAAATGTGAGATTTACAAGGAGGGAAAACAGTACACCTCTCTGAACAGTGTCTGGGAGGCTGTGGTTGCTGCTGCACGCAATGTTGATGGTGAACAGATCAAAACACTGACAGAATCCATGGATGGCAGGCTTTTGAGTGTCCTTGCAAAGAAAGGTGGCTATATTGGTCACTGATTTGTTTTTGTTTTGTTTTTGAATGTCAGAAATGTATATTTGTGAATGTTGAGATGTTATATTGGTTTCACTGGTAAAAATAAATAATTGAAATGGGTATATATTTGTTTTTTGTTAAGTTGCCTAATAATTATGCACAGTAATAGTCACCTGCACACACAGATATCCCCCTAAAATAGCTAAAACTAAAAACAAACTAAAAACTACTTCCAAAAATATTCAGCTTTGATATTAATGAGTTTTTTGGGTTCATTGAGAACATGGTTGTTGTTCAATAATAAAATTAATCCTCAAAAATACAACTTGCCTAATATTTCTGCACTCCCTGTATAAATGAGAGGATGGTGGTTCAGTGCTGTGCCCTAGAGGTGAATGGAGCCGCCGCGCAGATAGATGCTCGAGTCAAACATAGGATCGATGGGATGGTCCCAGCGGTAGGACCCCCACCGATCACCTCTTCTGTGGATAGGTGGAAGTTCTCATTTTGGGAGTACCCCTTTAAGATGAGCATACCCCTTTAATAATAAAAACCAGTACACTTCTAATCTTCATTTCCCCGCCATTACAAAGCAAAGCTCAGAAATGACTTCTGATGCCTTGTCCTCCATTCAGAGGGAATCAAAGCCAGTAAGTATCAGCATAAAAATCCAGCCGAGAGACCACGCGATGCTTCATGTTTCTTTGAAATCCCCTCTCCACGCTCCGAAGTCTTGGCAGTGGCGACTGAATGAGTCCCTACTGCAAGATTTTGAAGTAGCTCAAGAGGTTCACACGGCGATTTCTCAGTACTTTGAAACTAATCAAAGTGCTGATATGTCGCCTATCACGGTGTGGGCAGCCCACAAATGTGTAGTCCGTGGGGAGCGAGACGGAAAAAAAAGAAAGGGCAGCTGAAATATCTCAGCTCTTAGCGGAAATTGTTAACCTCGAGCAGGCCCATAAAAAGTCCCATGCGACGGCTGCGCGCGCTTCCCTCCTCCTGGCCAGAAGTAAGCTTAAGGAGAAATTGGATGTACGTACGAAAACCATCTTAGCGAAGGGCCGCAGACATTTTTTTGAGTTCGGAAACAAAAGTAGTAAATTGCTAGCCAGATTACTCAGGGATCAGAGAGCAAGGAATATAGCCACTGCCCGAGGTTCCCTTCTTAATGACCCCACTGCTATTGCAGAAGCCTTTGCTCAGTATTACCAATCTCTATACAACCTTCCACAACCCAGCGTCGCCAGTGAGTCTTTGCACTTGGCGATGGACAAGTATCTTTCGAACTCAGGTATGCCGAAGATACCTGCAGACACCCTCCAAGATTTAGACAGGCCGATTTCGGTCGAGGAATTAGCGGAGGCATTAGAAACCATGCAGCCCAGTAAGGCCCCAGGCCCGGACGGCTTCCCGGCCTCCTACTATAAAAGATTCTTCCCTCTTCTACAGGCCCCACTAGCAAAAGCACTAAATGTCCTCAGTACAGGGCATCCACTCCCTGCAGATATGTCTAACGCGCCTATCACGGTCATACATAAGGAAGGAAAGGACCCCACCCTCTGCGGTAACTACCGTCCAATTTCACTTCTAAACGTGGACCTCAAATTGTTTGCTAAAATTCTAGCCACACGTCTGGTCCCGCTGCTATCTGAGCTCATACACAATGACCAGGTGGGTTTCATTCCATCGCGGGAGGCGAGGGATAACACCACTAAGGTACTCAATCTGATTCACCACGCCGGGACCTGAGGCACCCCGCTTTGTCTTTTATCTAAGCTTTTGACAGGGTGGGGTGGCCTTAGTTGTTCGCGGTGCTGCGCTATGTAGGCATTACAGGCCCGATGGCGACATGGATCCGAGCTCTATATGAGTCTCCGTCCGCGGCCACGAAGGTGAATGGTGTGCTTTCTTCGTCATTCGCGATCCAGAATGGGACCCGCCAGGGATGCCCCCTCTCCCCACTCATATTCGTGCTTACTCTGGAACCACTCTTGAGGTCAATACGACAGAACCCGAATATTTCGGGACTCTCGGTGGAGGGCAGGGAATTTAAGATAGCGGCATATGCGGATGATTTATTGTTCACGCTTACTAACCCCAGGATTTCTTTTCCGAACCTGATGTCGGAATTCCACACATTTCATGACCTTTCTAACTTAAAAATCAACCTTCAGAAATCAGAGGCCTTGAATATATCACTACCGGATACTC
Source organism: Bufo bufo (assembly GCF_905171765.1). NCBI lineage: Eukaryota > Metazoa > Chordata > Amphibia > Anura > Bufonidae > Bufo > Bufo bufo. Next base: position 120,811,222 of record NC_053398.1, on the reverse strand, counting down.
TCCTATCCGATCTGGTCACATCCTTTCCATTCAAGTGGGCTACCGGGGCAGGGAAATACCTGGGCACTTATATCCCCTCAGATCTGAAAGAGGTGTTCCAGAGGAATTATATCCCTCTCAGAGATCGGATTAGGGAAGATCTTAAGCGGTGGTCGAAGGGCCTTCACACATGGTTTGGAAGGTGTGCTATTTATAAAATGAAAGTCCTTCCGCGTGTGTTATACCTCTTTCAGACCCTTCCCATTAGACTCCCAGCTAGCTTCTTCGATAGGATCCACGGTGACCTATTCAGATTTATCTGGGCGAGGGGCAGTCCGAGATTGGCTAGATCTCTCTTACACATCCCAAGGGACAAAGGAGGGTTGAGCGTACCAGACTTACGTAAATATTACTCTGCCTCCCTGCTTCAAAGGATTGTAGACTGGTGTCGACACGCACAGTACAAACAGTGGGTATCTATCGAACAGCTGTTCTCGAGCTCTCCTCTGGCCTCCCCGCCCTGGGTAGATCAGAAACTCACGTCAGCTCTCTCTAATCATCCCACAATAGGTCCCACCATTGCACAATTTCATAAGGTCAAAGAATGTCCCTTGATCTCTCCCTCTCCGATGCTCCCAATTCTAGGAAATCCCAGCTTCCCGGCGAGTTGTCGGGGTGGACCGTTTCTGCAATGGTGCGTTAGTGGTAGGTCTCGCGCCCCCTTTTTTAGAACCTCGGGCAGATGGCTTACGTATGTTGAGTTACTGAATATGACGGATCCTTGTCCCCTGGGATCTTGGAGATCCAGACAACTGGCACATTTCCTCTCCTCAATTCCGGCTTCCGCAGGGTATGACAGGTCACTTACCGTATTTGAGAAAGCATGTGTTGGCTCGGGCGCAGATAGACACTCCCTATCTGAGTGCTATCAGGACTATCTTCCCCCTTATGTGACGAAGTGGTCGCATGATCTGGGAGTCGAGGTCCCCCCTGACCATTGGCCCAAACTATTCTGCCTGCTCTACAAGTCATCCATTGCGAGTAGATTCCAGGAAGCGGGGTATAAGATAATGTCCAGATGGTATTATGTCCCGGTCAGATTACTGAAAATGTTTCCATCCGCGTCCCCAGTTTGCTGGCGCTGTGACTCAGCCCTGAGTCATATTTTTTGCGATTGCCCCAGACTCAGTCTCTTCTGGCAGTCGATCCATAAAGCGCTGTCCTCAATTTTTCAGTTTTCAATCCCGAACACGCCTGTTTTTTTTCCTATTATTTCTATCGGATCTACCAATGAGCGTGCTTCGTAAGTCGTGTCTGTGCTCCCTGGTGATAGCGGCTAGGTCGTGCATCCCTGCGAGGCGGAAATCCTCTTCGCCTCCGACAACTGGCTGCTGGATTCAAAAGGTGGAGGAGATCCGGAGAATGGAGGAACTTACTTCGCAGCTGCAATCTAAACATAAAGCTTTTCTGGATGCTTTTCTGGGCCCCCTGGTTTGTTTTCCAGGACTCTCAGGATTCTCAGAGGCTATTGGCGTGAGAACTTAGACGACTCGCTCTGCACTCTTTTATGCCCCCCCCTCCTCCCACCTGTGGTACCTGTTCGTCAGTGTTTTGTCTGTGTGTAATTGTAGCAGTTGAGATCTGTTTTATGTGTTTGTTTGTTTTCATTTGTCATGCGCAATCTATTTCCGTTTCCATAGGTACCTGATGCTAGCATTTGGGTACGGGTCTGGAAGATATGTTCTTCTTGGTCATTTTCGTTAATGGCACCAGAACTGCCTTTTTATCAGTGTTTTCTTGCAGTGTACATGCGTAGACAAATACCTTGTATTTCAAGGACGTATATCACCGCGTACTGCAAATACCCCTCTATTCTGTAAGTTCAATGTATTATCTTGACCTCTCATTGTAGTGTTATGTTTTTGAAGTATGCTAAGTACTCGGGCTACTTTCCCGGTGCACTTTATGTTATTCGTATACATTTAAATAAAGAATAAAAAAATAAAAAAATCCAGCCATGGTTCAGAGCAATTACCACGAAGCGAGAGCCACGTCTGATCTGAATTCTGCAGAACATCTCATTCCACATAATAGGATGCATTACTTGTGGGTAATAACGCAGAGTATAATGGCGCTGCGGCACGTCGGGGCTGTTTAGATGATGCCTAAAGAAGCGGAAGTGAAAATCCTGTTTTATTGGACGTCGGGCCTCGCTGTACTTTATTTTAAAGGGGGTCTTCCAACACCCAGGACCCCACCGATCAGCTGTTAGAAGAGGCTGGGCGCTGCTGCAGCCTCTTCCTAGGCCACGTGACGTCACCGTACATCAGTCACATGGCCTAGTTGCATTAAAGTGAATGGGGCTGAGCTGCAATACCAATCACTGCCACTATACTGTGTATGGCGCTGTGCTGGGAGCCGACTGCACACATCAGAGCTCTGGTGAACAGTGTTCATGTAGCAGTGTTAGGCCTCTTGCACATTTTTTTTTTTCTGTTTCTGTTCCGTTTTTTTGTGGATGTGGAACCATTCACTTCAATGGGTCCGCAAAAACAACGGAAGGTACTCCGTATGCATTCCGTATTTCCGTTCAGGGTCCATTCAGACGTACGTAGAATGGGTCCGGATCCGTTCCGCAATTATGCGGAAAAGATGCGGACAGCACATGGACAAGTATAGGAATCCTCTATTAACTGCCGGCGATGTGCGGTGTACCCTCAAAGATAGAACATGTCCTATTATTGCCCTTAAATCACGTTCCATGGCTCCATTCAAGTCAATGGTTCCGCAAAAAAAAAACGGAATGCATACGGAATGCAAATTGTCTTCCATATCCGTTCCGTTTTTGTGGAACCATCTATTGAAATTTTATGCCCAGCCCAATTTGTTAATGTACTTACTGTTTAAGCATTATTGTATGCTTCCGTTTCCGTTTGCGATTCGCAAAAAACGGATCACAAACGGAAACCAAATGGAAAAACAGAACAGAAGCGGAAACACTACTGAAACAAAAAAATGGAAAAACGGATCTGTTTTAAACGGACCGCAAAATACTGAAAAAGCCAAACGGTCGTGTGCAAGAGGCCTTAAAGGGCATCTGTTCGCAGATTTGTCCCTATGACACTGGCTGACCAGTTACATGTGCACTTGGCAGCTGAAGACATCTGTGTTGGTCCCATCTTCTTATGTGCCCGCATTGCCAAAAAAATTATGTTTTAATATATGCAAATGAGCCTCAAGGAGCAACGGGGGCGTTACCGTTACACCTAGAGGCTCTGCTCTCTCTGCATCTGCTGCACCCTCTGCACTTTGACAGGACCAGGCAGCTCAAAGCTCAGAAGACAGGGCAGTTGCAGAGAGAGCTGAGCCTCTAGGTGTAATGGTAACGCCCCCGTTGCTCCTAGAGGCTCATTTGCATATAATAAAACTTCCTTTTTCTCAGCAGTGTGGGCACATATGAACATGGGACCAACACAGATGCCTTCAGCTGCCAAGTGCACATGTAACAGGTCAGCCAGTGTCATAGGGACAAAACTGCTGACAGATGCCCTTTAAAGGGAACCTGTCACCGGGGTTTTGGGTATAGAGCTGAGGACATGGGCTGCTAGATCGCCGCTAGCACATCGGCAATACCCAGTCCCCATAGCTCTGTGTGCTTTTATTGTGTAAAAAAAACGATTTGATACATATGCAAATTAACATAAAAGAGTCATATCTTACTTGTGTGACCAGAGAAGAGTCATATTTTCAAGCTCTGACTCATCTCAGGTTACTTTGCATATGGATCAAATCGGTTTTTATACACAATAAAAGCACACAGAGCTATGGGGACTGGGTATTGCCGATGTGCTAGTGGCGATCTAGCAGCCCATGTCTGCAGCTCTATACCCAAAATCCCGCTGACAGATTACCTTTAAGGCCTCTTGCACACGACCGTATGGCTTTTTCAGTATTTTGCGGTCCGCAAAAAATACGGATGACGTCCGTGTGCATTCCGTTTTTTGTGGAACGGAACAGCTGGCCCCTGATAGAACAGTACTATCCTTGTCCTTTATGCGGACAATAAGGGCTCGTTCACACGAACGTGTAAAGCCCGTGCCGTGGACCGCAAATTGCGGTCCGCAATGCACGAGCACTGTCTGTGGGGCAGCCGCATGGGAACGTGGACCAATTCACTTGAATGGGTCTGCGATCCCTCCGTTCCGCAAAAATATAGAGCATGTTCTATCTTTTTGCGGTGCGGAGGCACGGAATGGGACCCCAGAAAGCACTCCGTAGTGCTTCCGTAGTGTTCCTCTCCGGATTTGCGGACCCATTGAAGTGAATGGGTCCGCATCCGTGATGCAGAATGCACACGGAACGGTGGCCGTGTATTGCGGATCCGCAAATGTGGTCTGCAATACGGCAACGGTCAGCACATGTTCTATCTTTGAACGGAAATATGGAAACGGAAGGCATACGGAGTACCTTTCGGTTTTTTTTGTGGATCCATTGAAATGAATGGTTCCGTATACGGTCCGTATATGGAACGCAAAAAAAAACAGAACGTAAACAGAAAAAAAAACTTTCGTGTGCTAGAGGCCTAAAAGTGTGGCATGGGAGCCGCCCAATTTAAACATACAGTATGTTTAAAAATCTGTGTCATAAAGCCCAGCATGCTCTAGTTGCACACCTGCTTTACACTGCAGCTCTTCCTGTTCAGATTTGCTGATGTTTGAATCCGACCATGGACAACATCTGCATGGAGTTTGTATGTTCTCCCATTATTTACATGGCTTTCCTCCCACACTCCAAAGAGATACTGATGGGGACCTTAGATTGTGAGCCCCATTGGGGACAGCACAATGATAATGTCTGTACAGCGCTGCGGAATATGTCACCGCTATATATGTGCATAAAATGAGTGGGAAAATGATGTATTTAAGCTTAAGACAATAAAATGTTTACCAGGTAGTTTAGGTTGAGACAGGGGGGCGGACAGATCATGCAGACCCTAGGAGTCAGTTAGACCACCTGTGGAGCCAGTTTGTTTTTCAGGTAGGTAGCCCGGTCATAAAAAACGTACTTTGACAAGGAAAAAAGTTGGGAACCGGTATTTTTCAGGCCTGATATAGAAGAACATTTTCTCTCCTGCTGATTCCCATTGCTCAAAAAAGAAATGTTCTTGTCTTGCCTGCACTGATTGCGCTGGTCACTAGAAGACCATGAAGAACCAGTGTGGTCCTCTTGGCTTCTCGGCCTCCTACTAGGTACATGGCCGTGTTCGGTTCGCATCTGATCTGTATTTTTTGCGGATCACTTGCAGACCCATTTATTCATTTCATCCATATGTCCGTTCCGCAGCCCTCAAAAAAGATAGAACATGTCCTATTCTTGTCCGTTTTGCGAACAGGGATAGGGCATTTCTACAGTAGTAAAAAAAAAAAAAATGGTGGCATGCACACGGCCAGGATCCGTATTTTGTGGATAAGGTCATGTGCATGAGAACCTCCATGGGAGTCTGACGGAGGGGTCTCTAGGGCCTACGGTCCATGTATGCTCCACACATCTTTTTGCTTGGTCATCCTGGTATTTCCTTAATCCAATGTAATTGATGTTTCCAGGGACAAGCAGTGGCTCAGCTCTGCTCAACGGTTCCCAACGTCACAGTGTTCGGGACCGCTTCTGCCTTCAAACACGAGGCCATTAAAACCTCTCTTAATCATCTTTTCGACAGAAATTCGGATTATGTACAAGAAGTCAAAAAGTAAGTAGTTGTTTCCATGAAGATCCTGAGATGGTCACAGTGTGTCACCTTCAATAGTGATATAGCTACTAAAAGCCCCCACACCTCCGAGTACATAGGAAGGCCCTCACTAAAGCACGCACAACCTCCTAATTATCCCTCTGTTAAAGGGATAGTCCCTGTTTTTGAAAGTTTTTACCCCATCCTTGTAATCTTGCAGAGCCCTCTAGTGGTAATACCAGGGAGGGCTGGGTCCAGGAACGGACTGGCCCTGGAAAAAATACTAAAAGCGGCCTCGTTTTGTTGTCGGGTTCAAATGGATGGAAGGCAGGGCCAACACAAGTAGATAGGGCCAGCAGTACCATATCGCGGCACATTATACCACCCCAACAGAGCCAAATGCCACAGTCCATCACAAAATACATCCCCAAAAACCTCCACTGGCCGGCCATGAGGGGGGCTCAGGCGGCCCCCTGGAAAATTTCCCTCTAAGGTCTATGGGCAATCTGCCCCTGGCCGGGTCAAGAAGAGAGAGGCACTTTTTGTTAGCAGCTCTCTACTATGGGTCATAGTGGCGAATCTCCTCTCTGATATTCGTGTGCCTCAGTAAGGCATATGAATACTGATTCAAAAAGCAGAGGAGGCGACAGCCTCCATCTTTATGGATCCAACAGCTCGATGCATAAGAAAGACCCAGCAATGCATGCCGCGTCATACAGAACCAGCAAAGTGGAGGACATTATCCAAAATCTCATCTCATCTCTATGCTGCAGAAACAATTGATAGCAGAAGTTGACTGTGGATTTTAGGGCTCGTTCACAGGAATTGTGGTCCGCAATGCACAGGCACCTTCCATGGGGCAGGCGCATGGGGATCGCTGACCCATTCACTTGAAAGGGTCCGCGATCCCTCTGTTCCGCAAAAAGATGGAGCAAGTTCTATCTTTTTGCGGTGCGGAGGCACGAAACGGAACCCCAGAAAGCACTCCGCAGTGTTCCGTTCCGTGCTACCGTTCCGCATCTCTGGATTTGCAGACCCATTGAAATGAATGGGTCCGCATCCGTGATGGGGAATGACAACGGAACGGTGCTCGTGTATGGCAGATCCGCAAATGGCGTCCGCAGTACGGGAACGGGACACCAACGGTTGTGTAAACGAGCCCTTAGGCTCCATTCACACGTCCGCAAATGGGTCCGCATCCGTTCCGCAATTTTGCGGAACGGGTGCGGACCCAATCATTCTCTATGGGGACGGAATGGATGCGGACAGCACACAGTGTGCTGTCCGCATTTGCGGAGCACGGCCCCGATCTTCGGGTCCGCAGCTCCGCAAAAGATAGAACATGTCCTATTCTTGTCCGCAGGTGCGGACAAGAATAGGCATTTCTATAGGGGTGCCGGGCGGTGTGTGTTGCGGATCCGCAATTTGCGGGTCCGCAATACACCACGAACGTGTGAATGGAGCCTTAGGCCTCTTTCACACTACCGTTTTTTTTTTCCGTATTGCGGGCCGTTTTTTGCATTCCGTATACGGACCGCAAAAAAAAGGAATGTACTCCGTATGCATTCCGTTTCCGTTTTTCCGTTCTGTTGAAAGATAGAAAATGTCCTATTATTGCCCGCAAATCACGTTCCGTGGCTCCATTCAAGTCAATGGGTCCGCAAAAAAAACAGAACACATACGGAAATGCATCCGTATGTCTTCCGTATCCGTTCCGTTTTTGCGGAACCATCTATTGAAAATGTTATGCCCAGCCCAATTTTTTTATGTAATTACTGTATACTGTATATGCCATATGGAAAAACGAAACGGAAACAAAAAAACAGAACAACGGATCCGTGAAAAACGGACCACAAAACACTGAAATAGCCATACGGTCGTGTGAACGAGCCCTTACACTGTGGATTTCCAATATGGCTCTCACCCTATGTAATTCATAGGGCGAAATCCATGGCAGAATCTGCAAGAAGCTCACGTATAACAACATGAGATTTTGGCGCAGATTCTTTGTGGATTTTGCCGCCAGCAGGATACGGCCACACGTGGAGGGTATGCTGTGACTTTTCGGCAGTTGAATTGCATGTGGAAAAATCTGCAGCGTATACAGCAGCAGCAGAGCGGATGAGATTTTATATAAATCTGATCCACGCTGTACAGAAAATTTCTGCAATGGAATCCACACATCACTTGCTGGTTTTAAATCTGCGTCAATTTCTGCCCCAGATTTCGCCTTGGTGATCTATGGCAGTCCTGCAACATTTACGCTATGAATTCTGCGACAAAATCTGCTGCAGAATTCCGGCAGATACGCTGCCGACCCGTCCCGTGTCGACGTACCCTAAAAGGACCTTCTTTGGTCATCCAAAAAGTTGTGAGTAAAATAGCAATATACCAGTTGATACCAGAGCACCAAAATATCCCTCCGATTATTTAAGTTCCAGCATTTGGCCCAAAATCCTATCAAGGGTGGCTTTTTGTCCCCGGTGCGATTGGCATCCTCCCCCGAATAAGCATCTAAAGCAGGAAACGGTAGTCGAGTGGTCAGCAGCGGTGTCCTCCAGACCCGGGGTACTAGATTGTAATCCCATCAGGAGCAATCTACATGGGGTTGTATTATGGGGTCACATGGATCCGTGGTTTCCTCCCGCCTTCCTTGTTGATTTCTGTATAACTCGCCCCAGTTGTATGTGAGAGAGATGGGGGATCAGACCGCGAGCCTTTTATAGGACGGGGATAGATGTAATGCAATCTGTTGACTTGTCAGCGCCGTACAAGCAGCGGGTTATAAATAATATAATAAGACGTCTCTGCCCATAGGAAATGAAAGAGATTACTTCCAGCATTGGATTTTGTGAGCGAACTCCCATGTGGAAAAGACGGCGGAAAACCTTGTGATTTGCCGATGCTGAGGAGGCTGCCAATCACTCCGGGGGGGGGGGGTGCCAGCCTCGCAAGGCCTAATTTGAATACTCGGGGGAAATTTTTCTGTTTACACAGACACGCTTCACTATTTTTTCAGACTAAGTAGCCTGTTCCCATACAGCAGATGGGAGTTTTAAGGAAAAAATCAAGTGTTTCAAGCATCAAAGAAATGTAAATTGAAAAAAAAATATATATAATCATATAGTCATAATAAAGTATGAACAAATATTCCTTGTAATTCGTTTGTATGTTCATTAAAGGGGTTGTGCAACGATGGGGACCGGCAAACCTCCCCACTTGGCAGGACCAGTAATGGGAAGCTCACTTACTTCCTGGCGCTGACTCCCCGCTCCTTCTTCTCCAGGCCTGACAATGCTCCACCGGGCTCCCTCGATGTCAACATCCGGTTTGACATTGCCAGAGTCAGACACTGGTCACATGAGGCAAGGGGATCCGGCCACTGATTGGCTGCAGGCGCGGTCAAACCGGATGTTTTCAGCAAGTAAGCCCCGGCGGAACATCTCAAGCCAGAAGGAGCGAGGAGTCAGCATCAGGAAGCGGGTAAGTAAGCTTCCCTTTACAGGTCAGGACAAGTGGGGGGATTTGCAAAAACCCCCTAATTTTTACACAAGTCCCTTAAAGTGTTTTTTTGGGACTATGATATTGAAGGCTTATCCTTAGGACAGGCTATCAGTATCAGATTGGTGAGGGTCTAACGCTTAGCACCTGCTGCTTGTCCCCTTCATTGCCAATTACAGCGGCGTATATTTAGTAGTGGCTCAGGCTCAAGTGAAAGGGACTGAGCTGCAGATTCCAGGCACAACCACTACAAAATGTACAGATCTGTGTCTGGCTAAGGACATAGAACTTCTCATATCCCCTTCAATCAGTTGATGAATGGGTGTGACAGGAGTTGGATCCCCTTCTGATCTCATCTTGATGGCCTGTCCTAAAAGTTGCTTTACATGGGCCAATTTTGCTCATTAGTGATTATCTGGTGGCTTCTTGGCCCATGTGAAGGGCCCTTAAGGCTAAGCCATCATAGTCCCAGAAAGCCCATTCCTGGATGCATTGACTAAATTATCTAGCAGAATAGAGGTACCTGAGAAGGGCTGGGCTGACCACTGAATCAAGGATCCAAGTAGTAAGCTTCTACTAACTTCTCATCCATCTCACCCAAGGGTGATAATATCTAGTCCTAAATTCTCATTCAGTGCCCATCGATAGGCCCACTAGTATGCCATCAGACTCATCCAAAGTTTGGTGCCCCACTGCTATGAATAGCTGGGAAATTCCTCCTCCTTCCGTTCTCTCTATGTCTTACATAAGATCATAAATCACTTACAGTATGTCCTCTTCTTACGCAATGTGAAGCCCAGAAGGTAAGAGTGCTGTTGCTGCTTTCCAGAATCTCACCAGAAGGCGTAGACATCGTCCTGGATTGCCTATGCGGAGAAAACACTGGAAAAGGCATTGGTCTCCTGAAACCACTGGGAACATATATTTTATATGGTAGGTCACAGATTTTGGCTGTATAATTCTCATACTAAACATTACACTGAATTTTTGGCCAGAAAGGGGTATTTTTGCCAGTTTTTCTTTTTCATTTCCTTCTGAAGCAGTAAGCACAAAGAGGTAAAACGCCTCCTACTTTACTGCTGCTGAGGGGAGAATGTTAGTACAATAGTAGATTAGTAGAATTAGGATAACACGATTGCAACTCTATAGTTTTCCTCATAGACCTAGATAAAGTTGGAGAAGAAGAGCATTGCACTTATCCATGTAATGTGTGATGCTCTAACAGAGTCACTCATCCCCTTTCCCTCTCCGGCCACAGTTATGGTCTGATTGAGAGAGTTAAGTGAGACTGTTTGCCATGCTAAATGTACAAAGGAGGACGTTAAAGAGCCAGGACAGGAAGTAAAGGGACTTCAAAAAAATAATATCCAGAAAGGTTTGCTCACCACCCTACCCAGCGGAATCTGTCTAGGGAAGAATACTTACCTGCTTCCAAATAAGAGCTGAGTTTCAGTATGCTGGCCTCAGAAACTACACAGTGTACGGAGCCTTCTGCTTTTACCCCCTACGCTCTTAGTTCCCAGGGTCATGCCAGCCGGAAACAGCTGATCGGTGGGGTTGACGGGTGTTTGGCCCCCACTAATCTGTTATTGATGACCTATCCTGAGAAAGTCATCAATATCTGTAGCCTTGAAAACCCCTTTAAGACTTAAATGATAAAATTCATGCTTACTTCAGCCACCATTAGGCGGCATTAAGAGTTGCTGCGTACAGTTTTTTAATATGGAGTTGTGTATTCAGTCAGTTCTTAAGCTCCCTCTAGTGGTGGCTGCGGGAAGCCAGAATTGTATCGTCTAAATTCATGTTTAGGCTGGGGTATGGAGCCACGTATCAGAAAAACAGAGCTCTGGCCTCCATGAAGAAATGTATCGCACAGTTGTGAACCTGTTGGCAGTTAAACAGAATTAATCCAAGGGTGGACATCAAGTTTAAAGGGATTCTTTCATCTGGGACTTTAATGACATGTCGCTAGGATATGCCATCTAAGTCAGATAGGTGCAGGTCCTACTTCTGAGACCTGCACCTATCTCTAAAACGGGCCGCCGAAAGTGAAGAGCGCACCACACATTTCTATGGGAGTCCTGAAAATAGCTAAGCGAGTGCTCTTGGCTATTTTCTGAAATCCCATAGGAATGAATGGAGAGCGCAGAGAACGAGTGCGGCCTCCATACTCTTCTATAGGATTGCCAGAAATAGCCGAGCGAGCGCTTGGCTATTTTCAAAACTCAGATAGAAATGAATGGCGAGCTGCTCTCCACTCACATCAGGGCTACCGTTCGGAAGATAGGTGCAGGTCCCAGAGGTAGGACCCACACCTATCTGCTGTTGGTGGCACATCCTAGCAATATGCCACCAATGTCTCAGATGAGGCAATCCCTTTAAAGCTAAGATTCATTTTCAGTGAACATTTACCTACAGCGGATCACTAGTCCACTTCTGTCTTCAGACTCATTTCCTTTAAGAATGGTAAAGATCTGGGAACAGAACGGGAAGCCGCTTTCTAATCTGATTTCTTTCAGTTTCCATCAGTGATGGTGCTTCAGGTTCTGTTGTCACCGGCAGGATGCAGGCTTCCACAAACAGCAGCCTATGTTCTGCTGATACATTCACAGGACAGACATTTCTTGTCCCATATATAAACCCGGCATAAGGGGGCCGTGCTGCAAGGAGGTGCGTCATCTGACCCCCTGGCTTAGGAGGCTCACGGATGGATGGGGCATATCAGGCAGCGTTTTAGACACCGGTCTTAATAAAGCCCTAAGCTGGCGGTGGTTTCGCGGAAATTATGAAGAGGCATCGGCCTCTCCATAACTTTGTAAGACAGCTTCCTTGCCGTAAAAAATGGTAAATGAGACGGGCCTGCCGACCCTAGCACCCCCCCCCCCCCCCCCCCTACCATTTTAGACCTGGCGTGAGCGGGGTGAAGTCACAGATAGCGGCACAACTAACCATTGCACCATCTGCACCTGAAATGTGACCCACAATATATATATATATATATATACAGCAGGATATCTGCAGAATAATCTAATATAATGAGGTCTGTCCCGGGGGCTTTTACCACTTGTAATTTTTGTTGTTTTTGCAGTATTCACATATTCGTGATATTATACATTTTCCAGGGAACTGTTGTGTAATTAACAGTGTATTAATTTTCATTTCAAGTTATCACTGCATATTTGTCACGTACATCATGTTCCTTTTATCAACTACATCAAGTAACTGGTGTAGCTGGAGGACACCAGTACCTTCCTGTCCCCGTCTGTGAAATTCTGGGACAAGACAAGGACTTTACTCTGGTAGATTATTGTCCTTGAGGTGCAGCACAGTGCAAAGGATAACTAGACTTTTCTTGTTTTTGGGATTCATTTCCAAATGTTGCTGAGCCGCAATACCAGGTACAGCCCATAGACAAGAGTGGCGCTGTTTGAGTGTGAACTACTGCAGAGTATATACCACTGTATGGTGGCGTTCTGCAGCCGTAAGCGCTCTTCGTTATACAGCTTTGCTAGGCTAGGTTCACTACTCGTTTCGGCCTCCATTTAGCGTGTTTACAGATAGCCTTATATGTATTCTGTCTCAGATCTTTCTTAATTGCTGTTTCTTTGCAGGTTCATCCAATATGGTTACCGGTGAAACCAAAAGTTTCTTCAGTTTTGCCAAATCAGTGAGTGTCAACATTGAAGCTTTATTGGGATTCGGTAGGATTAGAGGTGAGCGAATCAATTCGAACAAATCAAATTTGTTCAAAATCAGTCTCCTGGAGCACCAAGGGGTTGGCCCCGCTGCTCAGGAGGCTCCCCTTTGATTGACAAGGCTAGACATCGTGCCTGGCCCTATGAATCTTGTGCCTGCACGTTGCTCCAAGAAGGGGAGCAAGCGCACAGGATCTGCTGCTGCTACCTGAGCTGTGCAGATACTTACCTGCGCATGTGCCGCTGACGTCTTGGTACATCGGAAGGTGGACGTGGCGCTCCTCCATCTGAAGCCTGCCCTTCCACTTGCGGGTGTACCTAGATATCAGTGGCGCATGCGCAGTATCTTGCCTGCTCAGGTAGCAGTAGCAGATCCTCTAAACTTATGCTGATACTTGGAGCCACAAGGGCAGGCACGAGATTGACAGGGCAAGGCAGGGTGTCTGGTTTTGTCAATCAAGGTGGGGGGGGAGTCTCTTGAGAAGCGGTGCCCGTCCCTGCATGCCCCGGGAGACTGTTATTTTGAATGAATTCAATTCATTAGAATCGATTCGCTCATCTCTACATAGGATGAATACAGTCAAGCCTATCTACATGGTATGTAGGAGCAGCATTGCACATGCTCAACCTACCACTTCATTCATACAGAGGTCCCCCATTTTTATGATCGGTGGAGGGCCCAGAGGTCTGGCCTCCATCAATATCCCATCCAGTGGACAGGGGATACCCCTATATATCTGGTTGATATATTGCTAAAACTTGCTAGAGGTTCTCTACTGAAATCTCTTTAGAAAACCACCTCGCCACATCCGTCCACTGATGTATAACGGACTGCTGGGCCTCTACCGATACCCTGCCTTTGGCTATTTTCCTAATACAGTACCATTCAAGACCCGCTGGTCTCATGCACTTGATCAAGGCTACACAATGCCGGGTCGGAGTGGTCCTGTCTCAGAGATGAGCTAAAGTGGGCATCGCCCCTTCATTGTACGGATCAGTTCCAGTAGTTGGAGTACGTCAGACTTTGATGGGATAGTCTGTGGTGGGAAAACCATTTTCAGGGTATGCTCACACGGGGTCAATATGCTGCAGGTTTAAGTCAGGATTTTGTGAACGGAAAATCCACAGCAAATTAGGCTAAATGCACACGATCAGGATTGCATGCGGATTTACCGCGTGGATTCGAGTGCTGAAAATCCGCACCGTAGGTCATGTACATTGTATTCTATGAGAATTTGAAAATTCTCACGCACACGATGCTGATTTTTTTACCGTGCGGATTTTAAAATTCATTTTATTTTTCCTGACCGGATTTTCTCTATTCACTTCAATGGGGAGAGGAAAAATCCGCACCAAATCCCCACGCAAATCCGCATGTAAATCCGCACCTATTGATGCAGATTGACCGCAAACACCTGTTGCTTTCAGAGCGGATTGTCCGCACATAAATCCTGAACGTGTGCATTTACCCTTAGAGGACCAGCAAAGATTTTAACAACTTTCAGTTTCCCAATCACCGCCCAGTGTATTATAGCTTACAAATGGGATATAGACTATAGGCCAGTGGGGCACTGTCTGTGGCCCAGAGTGAAATATTGTGTGGCCCTCAACCATCTGGACACAAAAATGCTTGTCGATGTGTGACTGGTAATATATAGTTTCCATGTCAAAGAGGACTGCTCAGGAGTACAGACAGGCAAGTACTAAAATGGTCCCCCATATATCAGGAGAGTGGTGTCCCTTGACCCCTGCTTGGTATATGAATTAGAGATGGCGGTCCTTCCATTGTAGTTTATAGGAGTTGTGAAATACTAGGCTGTCACCCAGTAACACCCATAATATGCAAACGAGGGCCCCATGCTTTTATGTTCTCCCCCTGATTGGGTGGGTGGACCCTGCACCTGTCTGACATTTTTATGCCATAAATGTCTAAGATGGTAACCCCCCTTAAAATTTTATTGCACCCTTGCAAATGGTCCGGACAGAAGTAGAAGTGGCTCTCAGATGGAAGTAGAACCCTGTTTCAGAAGAGCAGCCACTTTTTTTGTTGTAGAGACATGATGGTGTAGAACAAATCTGTGACATCTCCGATGCTCATGCATTGTATCCTTATCCGCTCAGTGGTGGCAAGTGGAGAAAGTCAACCCCATCAAATTATACGAAGAGAACAAAGTTATGTCTGGGTTCTCACTGCTAAACCTCCTCTTCAAGCAAGGACGGGCCGGTGTCATCAGAGGGGCCGTAGACAAGCTGCTGGCCTTGTACAATCAGAAGAAGATCAAACCATTGGTGGATTCATTATGGGCGCTGGAAGAGGTACTGTATCCTCATCATCTTATTAAAAGAGCGGCAGCTGAAGGGCTCTTTGTGCCCATATCTTGTTTCTCAGAAGGACATTATATGCCGCATATGAAGTGTTTATGCTGGTGCTCGATGGTGCTTCTTCCACCCATTTCCTATCTGATACTTGTCAAGAATACTTGATGTTCATGGATGCGGATTCTTTTTGAGTTTTGAGGGGTTTTCCAGCAAGAAGACGTTATTTCCAGTGTGTATCTGATGTAAAATGATTGGACTTACAGTGTGGTGTAGCTATAGGGGATGAAGCACTTGCTGTTGCTACCCAACCCATAAGCCACAGGAGTATTTGTTTGATCTCCTTCTGATTTCCTTTGAAGTCTGGCACCCAAAGTATTGTAAATGTGAGACACTGACATGAAAGAGACAGGGGATGAAGAGATCTATGATGCACAGGCTGCCAGATATTCCCCAGCATCAGAATTATCATTAACCTTTTAGTGCCAAAAGTAGCAGTAGGTCAGCATATAGTCAAGGAAGGGAAGCTGTGGAGAAAAATGCAGATGGACAGCTGCAAGGGTGACATTGTTCTCATAGCAGGTCTGTATAGAAGAGACTCCTGAGCTGTATCTGAGATGTTACTCCTCTTCTTAAAGTGCATATCCAGTAACTAATGTGAGGCCCATAACAGGACCTACAGTCCAAGTGGATTAAAGTTGCCTATTCTTGCACTGGCTGACATAAGAGTGCAAAAGCATGCATAGAGCTGCACAAAAAGAACGGTGTGATTGCAAAGTCCCCTCCCTCTGTCAAACACGTTAGGCGGTACGTTCACTATTTGGGAAGCAGACGACTCCAATCAGAGGAGATGTAATTGCACTGTAGTCACTGGCGGTTAGTGCTGCATCGATGGGTCATTTCAGAGAATCATCTGTGCCTTTAAAAAAGTACAGACGGGCTGCAGCCGGTGAGCGTGAGGGGACGTTGTGCTGGGGGGCCCAAGCTGATGTTTTTTTTGCATTGGGGTCTGTGAGCTCCTAGTTACATCCCTGTATACTTTTATTGCTAAAAGGCGCCTCAGTCTTCTGCTTTCAGTCCCAGGCTTGGGTCCTGACAGCTCCAGGAGTTTCCTGTGTCTGCGTGTGACTTGTGCTGTGTGTGAAGAGGCCAAGTCTGATTTCAGTAGCTAAGCCAGACCCCCTTCTCATCATGGATAATGTATAGACCGAGAAGGGTTCTGGCTTAGCTATTGAGCCAGTCAACCCCTTCATATACTGCACAAGCCATGTGACGACACAGGTCAAGCACAAGAAGTGGAACTGTCAGGTCTGCGGCTGACCACGGAAAATCCGGGCACCTTTTAACAATAAAGTATATCAGTAAGTCCATGCATTTTACATCAGGCACACATTGGAAATATGTTTTTTTCTTGCTGGATAACCCCTTTAACACACCCCTCCTCTATATTCAAGTACTTAAGATATTGTTCCTTTCTTTACAGTTATGAAATTCAGCTTTTTGCTAGCGTTAAGTCCCTCTAAACATCCCCACAGACCCATTTCTCCATCTAAGGCCTCTTTCACACATCAGTGAATCACAGACATGCTGTCCATGGTCTCCACAGACAGCCCACGCAACCATTGACTTTAATGTGCGAAGTCACACATCAGTGGTTTTCCAGGGACCGTGGGTCTTTGGTGACAAAACAGAAGCGTGCTGTATTTTGTCTGTGATTGCAGATCCCTCACGCACATTATAGTTTATGGGTCAGTAACAACCACGGACACCACAGGATGCCATCCTTGTTTGGTCCATGGTTCTCACAGACTGTTAGTAGGAGATGCTCTCCAAACCAATTTTCAACCTAGCAGTGTCCGTAATTTACGGAAGACACATGGACGGCAAAAAATGGACCAAACATGGATGTGTCACAGACATCTTCACAGATGAACCACTGACCATCTTGTCACAGGTGTCATCATGGGACATGTGAATGAGGTCTAAGCCAGAACTCAAGCTGCCAACACACATTCAACAGCTATCTCACCCGTCTCTTCCCCATACGTATACACATTCGGCTTGGCCAAAGGTGTATTCTGTGGGTAAAGTGGAGATAGTCGCTATCAGACACCTCTGGCAGCGGTTTTTCACCTAAGAGAACAAAAGGATCTGGTGAAAATATTAATTTCCCCCAATCCTTGTCTCCCCCGACATCATCTGTGTCGGGAGCTCTCCTCACACATTAGTGTGTGGTCCGAACCCGCCGTTCTCAATGGGTTTGGCCAAAGCTCCGCATCATTCGTAAGCTGGGGTTATTCAGAGCTGACCTCCCCAAGTCATAGATTCGACCACACTGCAGGATCGTGAGCCCTCGGGGTGCTGTGGTCAAGTACCATGCAGCCAGTTAGGCCGCAGATGCCTCTTATTTAACTAATGAAGAGCGCACTGTATAGCCGGTATTCATTAGTCAAGTAAGAGGGAACTGCGGCCTCCTTGGCCACGCGGTGCTCGACCGCAGCGTCCTGAATGGCTCTTGACTACGCAGTGTGGTCATACCCATAGAATGATTTTGTTTGCAGAGTCTTGAGGAAGTGGCACACGCACACATCCTATGGGGATCCATTACAAAAAAATAAATATCTTGGCCTCTAAGATGTGCCGTCTTATACGGCTGCATAGTTGCCATTTCAGGAAAGGAGGACACAATGCCACCTGATTACCTATCCCTTGTGGAAGCCCCTGCGGCCTGGTTTTATCTCTCACATTTACTCATAGTGAAAAAGGTATAGGATGAGAGATTTGTGTTCAAATTCCTTCCAACCATTGAGGGATATCGTCCCACTCTTTATGACTCTATGGGCTGCCACATGGGCGGTCACTGCAAGTTGCAGGGCAGATTTAGCTGGCATGGAGCAAACACTTTGAGCCCTGTGAATTTCGTTCGTCGATTCACCATATAATGGCCTTGAAGGCTTAAAGGGCTTTCCACAACTCACACATTGATGGCATATCCGACTCCTAGCATCCCTGCTGATCAGCTGTTGGAAGGGACTGTGGCCCTCAGGTGAGCACTGTGGCACCACATGGCACTGTTGCAGTCCCTTCAAAAAGCAGATTGTTGGGGCGGCTGGGAGTTGGACCACTACCGATCTGCTATTGATAGCCTGTCCTGAAGATAGGTCATTAATACTTTAGTCCCAGGCAGCCCTTCCGAAGGAGTTATCCGGGACTACATAATAGTCCAGCAACATCACATCAGTGGAGGTCCAACTCTCGGAGCGTCCCCTTCGTTGTGTACCAAGCACAGCTCCATATTTCTGGACGTGGCTACGCCTGGTATTGCAGCTCAGTCCTATCTACTTGAATGAGACTGAGCTACAAGTACCAGGGACCTCCTCTGCCAATTTTGGGCTGCCTGATTTCTGGTTTTGCATTAAGGCTCGTTCACACGAATGTGTGCTGCCCGTTGCCGTATTGCGGACCGCATCTGCGGATCCGCAATACACGGGGCAGCGTTTCGTGTGCATTCTGCATCACGGATGCGGACCCATTCACTTCAGTGGGTCCGCAAATCCGGAGATACGGAACACTACGGAAGCACTACAGAGTGCTTCCCGGGGTTCCGTTCCGTGCCTCCGCACCGCAAATAGATATAACATGCTCTCTCTATTTGCGGAACGGAGGGATCGCGGACCCATTTAAGTGAATGGGTCCGCGATCCCCATGCGGCTGGGCCACGGTCGGTGCCCGTGCATTGCGGACCGCAATTTGCGGTCCACAGCACGGGCTTCACACGGTCGTGTGAACGAGCCCTTATTCAGATTCTAGAAGACATACTCCTCACATACATATCTCTGCCTTTTTGGATCCCAGGTGAAAGAAGCAATGCAGAGAATCCATGACAGAGGTAACATTGGAAAGTTGATTTTAGACGTGGAAAAGGCTCCAACCCCGCTGGTAAGTATCATTCTTATTATTTACTGCAAGTCATTACCTTCAGTCTATGTGCAGCGCTCAGATCTATGCTCTGAATTTTCTGGTGGGCTCGTGCTCCTTCACAGCAGCTAATCCGAACAAGCAGAGCTGCAGTACAAACTATGGGAGCTACAGCAGCCATGAGAAAAGGGTGCAACTAATCTGAAGTCATTGATCACAAATGTGGGCTAATGGGGCAAAGCTAAAAAAAGCAGCCATCACTAAAGATTTGCCAGCGGTCCTGAGAAAGGGATGGGGCTGACTGTAAATGGACGGAAATGGGTGTGGTTTGTACAAATTTTCCCCAAAATGGGGTGTTTGGGGGTGGGGCATAAAAGTCCCAAATTTTATTGGCAGCTGAAATTTGCAGACCTCATGATGCTGCCTATAGCATCCAATCACTCTGCCGCGTTTACTTCTCCACAACAGCTCACGGGGCTAAAGCTGAGCTGTGATTGGTTGCCATTAGCCACCAGGCTAGTTTTGATCTATGAGGTATGAGTCCTTTCACTAAGCGGGAGGTGTATGACATAGAGAATTAGACTTCACCCCCATGTACATGTATATTTAAGATTGGTGGGGGTCCAACACCCAGCACCTCTGCTGATCAGCTGTTCTGCAGCAGCTCTGGTGCTGGAAACGGGCACCGTCCGCTGCATAGTGGTCGGTGCTGGTACTGCAATGCTGCAGTAGTACAGTGGACGGACCTGTGCAGGAGCTACTGCAGAACAGCTAGTTGGTGGAGGTGTCGGGAGTCGGACCCCCTAAGGGGGGCCATTAATATGAAAGCCCCAGAGTTCCCTTTTGAGAACAATGTAAATTGTCAAAACATTTGATTAAACAAGGTTACTGAGAAATTTCCAGGTTCTTCTCCTAATGTAGGGGATATACTCACAAGGGATATGTTTCCCGTGCGTTCCACTGTGCATTCAAATGATAAAAAGCGTGCTGTGTCAGCCTGTGGCCGATAAAGCATCTGATGTGAATTAAACATTTCCTCCAGTACATCAGGAGCCGAGTATTTCAGACCACAGAAGGCTGTGTAATGCAGGCCGACAGTGTTGGTGCGGAGGGTGTCAGCAGCACATGCTGTTACAGTATACAAACAACAGAAGGCTTTACCACCGATCACCCTCCGGCCGTCTGTTCCTAGAAACAATCCAGTGCAGGACATGTACGAAAGTGGCTGATGTACTGTCACGGTACCGCGCCCACATCGGGAACAGTAAAAAACACAATATACTTGTTGCAACTCATCTCCTGCCACTCTAGAAAGGGGTCTTGACCTTGGAGGTCCTCTTGGTTTGTCCCCTCATCTGCCAAGAACAGCTTTTCGGTGGCGGACCCCCACCGATCACATTTTGATGACCTATCCCAAGATAGGTTATCCATATTTAGAACCCAGGCAACCCCCGAGTTCTAGAGGTATACATTGGCAGGGCTTCCTCTGCCTGAAGGCTCTGACGTCTGCTGCTGTATAGGCATCACCTATAGGCTCCCATAGTATATGGCCTTCTTGCAGGATGCCTCTGTATAGAGAGGAACAGTAGACTAGACATTCCCATATACAGTAAAAAAAAATGGTATGTCAATATACAGTATTTCACAAAAGTGAGTCCACCCCTCACATTTTTCTAAATATTTTATTCTATCTTCTCATGGGACAACCCTGAAGATCTGATACTTTGGTACGATGTAAAGTATTCCGTGTACAACTTGTATAACAGTGTAAATTAGGAGTGCCCTCAAAATAACTAAACACACAGCCATTAATGTCTAAACCGCTGGCAACAAAAGTGAGTACACCCCTAATTGAAAATGGTTAAATTGTGCCCAATTAGGTATTTTCCCTCCCCGGTGTCATGTGACTCGTTAGTGTTACAGGGTCTCAGGTGTGAATGCGGAGCAGGTGTATTAAATTTGGTGTTATCGCGCTCACACTCTCTCATGCTGGTCACTGGAAGTTCAACATGGCACCTCATGGTAAAGAACTCTCTGAGGATCTGAAAAAAAAGAATTGTTGCTCTACATAAAGATGTCTGAGGCTATAGGAACACCCTGAAACTGAGCTGCAGCGCGGTGGCCAAGACCTTACAGAGGTTTAACAAGACAGGGTCCACTCAGAACAGGCCTCGCCATGGTTGACCAAAGAAGTTGAGTGCAAGTGCTCAACGTCATATCCAGAGGTTGTCTTTTCAAAATAGACATTTGAGTGCGGCCAGCATTGCTGCAGAGGTTAAAGTGGTGGGGGGGTCAGCTGTCAGTGCTCAGACCATACGCCGTACACTGTGTCAAATTGGTCTGCATGGCTGTCGGAAGCCTCTTCTAAAGATGATGCACAAGAAAGCCCGCAAACAGTTTGCTGAAGACAAGCAGACTAAGGACATGGATTCCTCAAACCACGTCCTGTGGTCTGATGAGACCAAGATAAAGTTATTTGGTTCAGATGGTGTCAAGCGTGTGTGGCGGCAACCAGGTGAGGAGTACAAAGACAAGTGTGTCTTGCCTGCAGTCAAGCATGTTGGTGGGAATGTCATGGTGCGTCTGCATGAGTGCTGCCGGCTGTGGGGAACTACAGTTCATTGAGGGAACCATGAATGCCAACATGTACTGAGACATACTGAAGCAGAGCATGATCCCCTCGCTTCAGAAACTGGAAGATAATGGTGGCCACACAAAATATTGACACTTTGGGCACAATTTGGCCAAGTGCCATATCTTCAGTGTTGTCCCATGAAAAGATAGAATAAAATATTTTCAAAAATGTGAGGGGTGGACTCACTTTTGTGAGATACTGTATATGTCAACCCAAAGAATGCCAAAAGCATCTGTCGAGTGAACAAGACCCTGTATGGATGCATTCCGTAGATGCACTGGGAGACATCCTGGAGAGGACGTAAAGAAGTGCGTCTTTGCTCCCTGGACCTCTGATTTTACATAATGGTTTTTACATCATGGAAACCACTAGGAAAAATGGTGGCATGCAGAATTACGTGCAATACTGCAGAGGCAATATTCCCTCCGTGTGCTGCTGGTGGGATAGCCAGATGCATGAGGCCTAATGGAGGTGAGTGTGATCAGGGAATGAGCCCATCTACATAATACAGTAGTATGGTATAAGATGTAGAGATCTCACAAACTGGTAAAATGAAAAAATGGCCCTACTGTTAACGAGTACTGAATAATTAATGAGGAAATGATTGATTTTTGGGTACTCATGCTTTAAAGGGGCTTGTCCAGGATTTAAAGACTATGCACAATTTTTTTATGATTGCATTTTACAAATTTTGGGCAAAAAATCGTTTTTTCTGTTCTTTATAAAGCATGTTCAGCCATACAGGGGTTAAAAAAATCAGTTTGTTTGTAGAGTGTCACTTCTCAGTCCCATCAGATGAAGACTCATGTGAAGCCTTATCTCTGATCTCCTGGCCTCATAAACACTTGTTTTTATCCATATTCTTATCACAGTTTAGCTATAATGAGGTCAGGAGATTAGAGATAAGATTTCTCATGGCCGAACTCAGGAGCGACAGTCTGCAAATAGGCTGATTTGGTAAAGGGGTATTCCCATCACATACAATGGGGGCATATCGCTAGGATATGCCCCCATTGTCTGATAGGTGCGTATCCCACCTCTGGGACCCGCACCTACAAGGAGAACAGAGCGGGGAGAGCTGTGGCTGGAGGACCCCGGGTTTCCCAGGGTCCGTCCACCACCAAGCGCTGCTCCCATACAAGTGAATGGGAGCGCGCACGCGCTGCCCCTGCTCCCATTCATTTCTATGGCGCAGATGGAAATAGCTATTTTTAGCAGCCCCATTGAAATAAATGGAGGGCGGCTGCGCATGCACAATGCACCCTCCATTCATTTTCCTGCTCCGTTCTCGTTGTAGGTGCGGGTCCCAGAGGTGGGACCCGCACCTATCAGAAAATGGGGGCATATCCTAGCGATATGCTCCCGTTGTATGTGATGGCAAAACCCCTTTAACCCTTGTCAAAAATGGCTGAGCATTTTAGTCAACACCAATTGAAAAAAATCTTTTTTAGCCCAAAATGAGTATAATGCAATTGCCCCAAAGGTGTCATACCCTTTAAATAACGATGACCTTTCCTTAGGATTGGTCATGAATGTTAGACTGATGGGGTCCGCCTTTTGGGACCCCTGCAGAGCAGCTATTTGAAGGGGCCACAAGGCTCAGGCTATTCCCAGGTCACTTTTATCAGTTGCTAAGCTTCAAGTGAATGGAGTTGTAGCTGCATTACCGATGTATTGTGGTATGGCTGATATACAGGGAGTGCAGAATTATTAGGCAAGTTGTATTTTTGAGGATTAATTTTATTATTGAACAACAACCATGTTCTCAATGAACCCAAAAAACTCATTAATATCAAAGCTGAATATTTTTGGAAGTAGTTTTTAGTTTGTTTTTAGTTTTAGCTATTTTAGGGGGATATCTGTGTGTGCAGGTGACTATTACTGTGCATAATTATTAGGCAACTTAACAAAAAACTAATATATACCCATTTCAATTATTTATTTTTACCAGTGAAACCAATATAACATCTCAACATTCACAAATATACATTTCTGACATTCAAAAACAAAACAAAAACAAATCAGTGACCAATATAGCCACCTTTCTTTGCAAGGACACTCAAAAGCCTGCCATCCATGGATTCTGTCAGTGTTTTGATCTGTTCACCATCAACATTGCGTGCAGCAGCAACCACAGCCTCCCAGACACTGTTCAGAGAGGTGTACTGTTTTCCCTCCTTGTAAATCTCCCATTTGATGATGGACCACAGGTTCTCAATGGGGTTCAGATCAGGTGAACAAGGAGGCCATGTCATTAGATTTTCTTCTTTTATACCCTTTCTTGCCAGCCACGCTGTGGAGTACTTGGACGCGTGTGATGGAGCATTGTCCTGCATGAAAATCATGTTTTTCTTAAAGGATGCAGACTTCTTCCTGTACCACTGCTTGAAGAAGGTGTCTTCCAGAAACTGGCAGTAGGACTGGGAGTTGAGCTTGACTCCATCCTCAACCCGAAAAGGCCCCACAAGCTCATCTTTGATGATACCAGCCCAAACCAGTACTCCACCTCCACCTTGCTGGCGTCTGAGTCGGACTGGAGCTCTCTGCCCTTTACCAATCCAGCCACGGGCCCATCCATCTGGCCCATCAAGACTCACTCTCATTTCATCAGTCCATAAAACCTTAGAAAAATCAGTCTTGAGATATTTCTTGGTCCAGTCTTGACGTTTCAGCTTGTGTGTCTTGTTCAGTGGTGGTCGTCTTTCAGCCTTTCTTACCTTGGCCATGTCTCTGAGTATTGCACACCTTGTGCTTTTGGGCACTCCAGTGATGTTGCAGCTCTGAAATATGGCCAAACTGGTGGCAAGTGGCATCTTGGCAGCTGCACGCTTGACTTTTCTCAGTTCATGGGCAGTTATTTTGCGCCTTGGTTTTTCCACACGCTTCTTGCGACCCTGTTGACTATTTTGAATAAAACGCTTGATTGTTCGATGATCACGCTTCAGAAGCTTTGCAATTTTAAGAGTGCTGCATCCCTCTGCAAGATATCTCACTATTTTTTACTTTTCTGAGCCTGTCAAATCCTTCTTTTGACCCATTTTGCCAAAGGAAAGGAAGTTGCCTAATAATTATGCACACCTGATATAGGGTGTTGATGTCATTAGACCACACCCCTTCTCATTACAGAGATGCACATCACCTAATATGCTTAATTGGTAGTAGGCTTTCGAGCCTATACAGCTTGGAGTAAGACAACATGCATAAAGAGGATGATGTGGTCAAAATACTCATTTGCCTAATAATTCTGCACGCAGTGTACAGCGCTTGCTGGGGAGGGCAATCGCCAAACAGGTGTATAGGGGGGGATGCTTGGAGTTGTCCCCCCACCTATGTCATATTGAAGACCTAACCTATTGATAGGTCATCAGTATTTAAGGAAACCACTTTAAAGGTGAGCTTTATGAAATAACTAGCAGGTAATGTAGGGCACAGTGCAGGGATGTAATATCGCTTACTAGTTTGTCTGGACGCCGCTCTGTTCGCCCGCTCTGCCCCCCGTTCACTTTGCCCGCCTGGTATGCTAACGAATAGCATGGGTACAGGGAGGAGGAGACTGCCCCGTTTCTCAATGGGCGTCTCCTTCTCCCCTGGCTATGACGCTCTCCGCTGTGATTGGACAGCGCCACAGCCAGGGGAGAAGGAGACGCCCATTGAGAAACAGGACACTCTCCTCCTCCCTGTACCCATGCTATTCATTAGCATACCAGGCGGGAAAAGCAGGCGAACGGAGCGCCGGACAGACAAACTAGTAGGCGATATTACATCCGTGCACAGAGCCCTCCATCACCTTCTAGTTACTTCATAATGTCTGGACCCATGAAAGGTCCTCTTTAAGTCTCGGGTGTTTTTTTATTTATATATATGATGGTTTCCACTAGTTCTACTCACAAAACTTCTGCTTGCGTGTAGATGGCCAGCGACAGTACAGAAACCAGTGAGGCCGGAGAGGAAGAGGAAGACCACGAGGGTGACACTGAAAATAAGGAACGGATGCCTTTCATCCAGTGATGGAGGTTATGACTGATTAAAGATTGGAAGACGGAAAAACTCTCTTCTGTGCGTCAGTGAACAAACTTGCTGTAGTACACTGTGTGTTGTATTTGTCTGCAGTGAGCCGAGCTACTGTATAAACCGTCGTGTATATTGTGGCAGTAAGTGCCTACTTGGCAGCCTTTAGTAAGTGTAGCAGTGTGTGAAATAGGCCCGTTATACACTTTTAACATGCAGGAAAAAATATGATTACAATTTATATATGGACCCGTCACCTCTTTGCTACTAGAGAGCTTAGGGCAGCTATTAAAATAGATTTTAAGGCTGCCTCAAATTCCCATGCCAGGCCCGTCGACTAAACGCTGCCAATGAGCCAGACTGCCACCTCAACTCAAGTGCCAACCCGTTCTCAGTATTACTATGTTCTGTTGTTGTGCCGTATACACCACAGCGAGTGAACCGTGAACATGGACGGGAGTCAGGAAAGTGCCAAGTGGGTTATCCCCGTGCTTAGAGCCTTATGTCATTTTCTCACAGTAGAGAACCAGATGGTCATATCTTCATCAAGCTCCTTTAAAAAAAAAAAGACAAACCAGATCGAAAGGTCAAGTATTTTTTGTCTGTACATGGTTAAGTGGGGCCACAGTAACCAGATGATGTTGATTTTTGCAGATTGCCTGGCCGCACCTGTAAGGAGTTGTCCCCTATCTGGCGTTTCATGGCCAAGATAGGAATAACCGCAATAAGTGGTGG
The DNA here is from genome assembly GCF_905171765.1 of Bufo bufo. Classification (NCBI taxonomy): domain Eukaryota; kingdom Metazoa; phylum Chordata; class Amphibia; order Anura; family Bufonidae; genus Bufo; species Bufo bufo. The sequence goes on along the minus strand of NC_053398.1, from coordinate 120,784,710 downwards.
CCAGGTGTGGATGGACTTACGGAAACATCTGAGCAACCGGTACTCCGCTGTTTCCCGTAACACCAATAACAGCGAATGGCAGTCATGGAAACAGCGTAGTTTGCTATGCCGGATTGTGGTTCCATGTATTCTCCATGCCCAACCCCCTGTAGCATTAGTAATGTCTAATAGTTTTTAAATCTAAGAAATCAACCTTAATGTCAAGTGATTGTCTCCAATAGAAGCTCCAAATGTCATTTTTTTTTCTCCTCGACCTTTGGGGCCCACTATTGAACCAGAACCTTGGACCACCGGAGGAGCCTATGGTGAGACAATCAGACTGGCTGTTTATGTGGCTCCCATTCACCGCTATGGAAATAGCAGACCATCAGCCCCTCAGCCATTTCCATAACTCCACCTCCCTTGGCCGACGCTTATAATGGTGATTTCCATCTTGGCCATGATAGGCCGAGATAGGACAACCCCTTTAAAGCTCGACAAGTACAGGTACAGCCAACAATTAGGGTTAATCCATATTGGGTTACCACGGTCCAGCAGCCCCATGTACAGGACACCTGCAGCCACTTTTATAGTCATTTCTAATTTTTCCTGTGCAAAAATACCTCAACCTTGTTTGCCAATAGCAACCTAAAGCTTTAGCAGCGCGCTCGGCTGTTTTCGGAAGTCCAATTGAAAGAGATGGAAGCGTGGCCACCGCTCTCTTCACTTCAACGGGCTGACGGAAATAGCCAAGCCAGCACTCAGCTATTTTCTGCGCTCCCAAAGGAATGAATTCAGGGCGGCCGCGCATGTGTGGTGCACCCTCTGGGAGTTTGCCAGCTTCTTTCTAAAGGGCCCTTTACACAGGCTGAGAATCGCACAGATTATCACTAACGAGGATTCATAGTAGCGCTCATTGGCGATGATCGGGCAGTGTAACCGCCAATTACCCGATGAACAAGCGAAACGCTCGTAATCTGATCCTTTGTGCGCATGTTTACCAGCAGCAGATCGAGCCATGTAAACACGATCTCCTGCCGGCAAACAATGAGTCGTTATGGGGAATTAGCGATCACTCCTCCCCATACATGCAGCGATCTCTTCTGCTAGCGATCAGCAGATTTTCTGGAAGGAACGTTTCCTTCCCGACAATCTGCTGTAATATCGTCCTGTGTAAAGGGACCTCAAGTATAGGAGCAGGTCCCAGAGGTGGGAACCGCACCTATCAGACATTGGGGACACCCAAGGTACAACCCCTTTAAGGAATTGTAAGAGTTTCAGTCTGTGATGCAACCAATGAAATTCCACTGAATTAAATTCAGTATCGTTCTTAACCATTTTAGCGTGCTCATTGTAATACATAGAGGTAAGAATTTAGCATCGGTATATCCCCGTGAAATGAGCACAGTCGTTTTTAGAGTAACTTTCTCTGTTCCGGTCAGTACTTGCTATAGTTGTTTTGTTGGTTAATTTAAACAAAGCCAATGTTCAAAGAAAGTGTGAAAAAAGTCAAATCTGCACATGATTAAAGGGCTTGTCCAGCTTTTTAAATAATTTTTGTTCATTCCTCCCCCATCCCACGCACCAGACCTGTAGAAGGAAGCACACTTACCTTCGGTCCACCACTGTGTTTACTTCTCTCTGAACCCCGCTTGGTAACTTCTGGAATGGTTGGGGGTCACATGTGGCTCTGCAGCCAATGACTGTCCAGAGTGGTGACATTTGCCCCAGGCGGCACATCACTGGGTCACATGCCGCTTGGGGGAAACATCACCGCTGCAGCCAGTCAGAGTGCAGAGGCACGCGTGCCCCTTGTCCATTTCAGACGTTAACAGGCAGGGGCAGCACAAAAGTCCAAATGGATCCAGCGAGTAAAATCAGCGATTCTTTATTTCTTCATTTAAAAAAATGCATAAACAAGTAATCCTCCTGCATAAAATCAACGCGTTTCAACCATAAGACGGGTCTTCTTCATGGATTCATAGTATAAAGTAGTCAGATACAGGCACGTCACAAGGGAGGAATGAAATCAATTGAAAATGTCAAGGAACGCCCGCAGTGCAGGTGTAGGGTAAAATGTAGATAATATTAACTCTTGATGTACATGTCTGTAGGACAATAAATAATATAATGACACGATGTACAATAATGCAGGAATGAGAAACAACCATATATTAAAGGGGTTGTCCAAGTTATATTTATTGATGACCTTTCCTCAGGATAGGTCATCAATATCATGTCGGCGGGGGTCCGACACCTGGCACCCCCTCCGATCAGCTGTTTGAAGAGAAGGCGCCCGCCGTGCCAGCGCTGCCTCCTCTTCACTGTTTACCTTCTAGCCGTTGCATCTGCAGCAGTGAGCAGGTGTAATTACACCCAAGCCGTCCCATTCATTCCAATGTATAGGAGCGATCCGTACCATTGGAATGAATGGGACGGCTTGGGTGTAATTACACGTGCTAGAAGGTAAACAGTGAAGAGGAGGCAGCGCTGGCACGGCGGGCGCCTTCTCTTCAAACAGCTGATCGGAGGGGGTGCCAGGTGTCGGACCCCTGCCGACATGATATTGATGACCTATCCTGAGGAAAGGTCATCAATAAATATAACTTGGACAACCCCTTTAATATATGGTTGTTTCTCATTCCTGCATTATTGTACATCGTGTCATTATATTATTTATTCATATATATTTTTTAGCGCAAGTCAGTCTTCAGCTACAGACATGTACATCAAGAGTTAATATTATCTACATTTTACCCTACACCTGCACTGCGGGCGTTCCTTGACATTTTCAATTGATTTCATTCCTCCCTTGTGACATGCCTGTATCTGACTACTTTATACTATGAATCCATGAAGAAGACCCGTCTTATGGTTGAAACGCGTTGATTTTATGCAGGAGGATTACTTGTTTATACATTTTTTTTTAAACTAAGAAATAAAGAATCATTGATTTTACTCGCTGGATCCATTTGGACTTTTTTGCTGCCTCTACGTTGGGTGTAAACACAGCCCGGATCCGTGCAGAGCAGGTCGGAGCACCTTTACCACTTGAGAGCTGGACTTTGTTCTATCTACAAGTTCACAGGCAGGGACCTGAGCGAAGCAGATGCAGCAGTGGACTAAAGGAGCTGGAACCGAGCAGGTAAGTATTCCCTCCTTCCACAAGTCTGGCGGCAAGCATTAAAAACCTGGACAACCCCTTTAAAGGGAACCTGTTACCATGAAAATGCATTGCAATCTGCAGGCAGCGTCTTATAGAGCAGGAGGGGCTGAGCAGATTGATAAATAGTTTTGTGGGAAAAGATTCAATAAAACCTTGTAAGTCAAGAAGGTGGTCCTATCAGTGATTGACAGCCTTCTCCCCATGGATATGCATACAGAGATAGCTGTCAATCACTGGTAGGACCGCCTGCTTGACTCCAAAGTCCAGAATGATATACACGTTATAATGAATCTTTCCGTACAAAACTATATATCAATCTGCTCAGCTCCTCCTGCTCTATAACAGGCTGCCTGCAGATTGTACTGCAATTTCATTGTGACCGTTTCCCTTTAAAGGGCATCTGTCAGCAGTTTGGCTGAACTGTTACATGTGCGCTTGGCAGCTGCAGGCATCTGTGTTGGTCCCATGTTCATATGTGACCGCATTTCTGAGAAAAATGATGTCTTAATATATGCAAATGAGCCTCTAGGAGCAACGGGGGTGTTGCCGTTACTCCTAGAGGCTCAGCTCTCTCTTCAGCTTTCATAGATACAAATCTGCTGACAGATGCCCTTTAAAGGACAATTCCACTTTCCTGAAAATGCATGAGACTGCAGTTAACCCCATAGATGATGGGCGTATTTGAAGCCTACTGGATGACTGGAACATAGCTGACATAATGCCAAAAATGATGATGACTGCACTTTCTTTCAGTACATGGCTTTTATTAAAGGGGTTCTAGCCCTAAGACTAAATTAATTCATTGGAATGTGTTTAAAATGAAGAAAGACACCCACTGACCTGATGACTGGCACCATATCCGAGCGTGCCGCTGCTATGGACTGGAAATGTGATGACCCCTGCCTCTTTCTTTATTCTAAACACATTGAAGCCCTTAATTAATTTTGGCTTTAACCCCTTTAAGAGTAGGATAGGGGTCTTAATTATCAAATTCCTTACCCCACACTGCATTCTTTTTTTTTGTATCCCTGTCTTATATCTTAAAGATGTTATTCACCTGTATGTATTTTTACAATAATAGTACAGTCAGGAACCCTTGGTGATTCTCAGACCTGAGCCCTGCTCTACACTGAAGGCCTCAACGCTTGTAGACAGACTGGTTGCTAGGAATGCCTTTCCTGGCAACTGTGTATCAAAGTCTGTAGTTAGGCAGTGTATCCCTAGCAACCAGCATTGTCTCAATGTTGAATCAGAACTGACAGTAGATACATTTTTGGCAGGAGTCAAACCCTCCTACTCTTCCTCTCAACATGTATTAGTAATCACATTTTTCTGAAGGTTTAGATGAAATAATGTGCTTTAGGAATATTGTGATGTTTCACTACTGATAACTTTATGTATTTAGGGTATGTACCAAACAGTATTCATGTATATTCCATGGCCTAAGTCAACATTGGTAAAGCTTTGGACCCGGTGGTGTAACTGGAAGCTCTTCGGCCCCAAAGTCTAACAGGGCCCCCACATACCATGTGCCATTTATAATTCTGATGTCTTCTTATGTGGCAGAGGGGCCCCCTCAGGCACCAAGGATTAGATGTGACTACGTCCTCTGCACATCCTAGAGCCACACCCTTGCTCGGACCTCTGGACCTTAGCTAATATGAGCTTTAAAACCACTCATCACATGGTAACTTCAGTCAAATGCTCCTCTATAAAAATGGCTTTTTGGTTGATATATGATGACACAAGGAGTATATAACAGGAGTATATAACAGGAGTATTAGCATAAAACTAACAACTCAGCCCCCATTATAACCTAATATTTTTTTGAATTGCTGTATCTTCGTGGTACATTGCCATAAAAGCTTCAATTTCCTCCAACAGGGGGCGTATAGAAAAACATGGAAGAGGCACCATAGGATCTATATACTCGTATGACTCAAGAACGATAAATCCAATCTTTCCATAAAGTTGCAAAAAAGTAAATGACCCCTTTTATAACTAGTTGGATTTCTGCACTGATTGGAATCAAAGTCACAATTATAGACAAAGACAATCTAAACTGATAGCATACAAACAGTTGTAGTACAGTGTATGTCTTTTATTGAACACATCACGTAAGCATCTACATTGCAGGATTGAAAAGTAAGTGAACCCTTGAATGTGAAAACCTGTAGACCTCCCTTTACCAATCACTTCTCCCAAACTTTCCTGTAGTTGACAATAAGTTTGCACAAAGTTATGGTGGAATTTAGGACCATTCCTCCCTGCCAATGTGCTTCAGTTCATCAATACTTCTGAGATGGCTTGCCTGCCAATCCTTCCTGCATCCCGATTGGGTTAAGGGCAGTACTCTGACAAAGGTATTTAAGGATAATAATAAGAATAATATAATAAGTAAATTAACCACTGTGTTAATGACTTTAAATTGCCAAAAGGTGTTTTAATTTAAGAAATAACATTGGAAGTGCTGGTTTCACAGGTATTTGCTCACTAAACAAGGCACACAACGCCTGGTTACTGACACTTCTGTTCTCAAAAAATATTGGTCAGTGTGAACCATGCCAGAACTCAAAATTGTTACAGCAAGATACCTACAGAAGACTTTAAAACTGCAAAACCCTCAGTTCATATGTCCACTATTAGAAAAATAGCAATCAAGAAAGATGTTTATGGAAGGGCATGAGAAAGGAGGCCACTGTTGCCTGTCTGGACCATCTGGATGTTCCACAGTACTTATGGGAAAATGTTCTATAGACCGAGGAGACGAAAGTGGAACTTTTTAGCACAAATGCACAATGCTACGATTAGAAGGAAAAAAAAAACACTTCTCACAAACACCAAAACCTCATACCATCTGTGAAACATGGTGGAGGGCTTAGAACTGCCTGGACACCTTTCAATGATGGGGAAGAACAATGAATTCTAAGGTGTGTCAGAATATTTTTCAGGAGAATATTAAAGGGACACTGACAGGCCAAAACAGCATATATAGTTAGATATATCACATTACAGGTCTTATACAGTCTTTTAAAAGCATATAAGTATCCCCCCTGTCCACCTTATAAAGAGCGAAGTATAAAGTTTTATAACCTGCTTCTCTGGTCAGCAATCTGCCCAAGGGGCGGCGTTTCATGTGAAAATGCGCCCAGCCAGCCTTCCCAACTGCCGTTCTTAAGCCCCGCCCAGCTCATCATTATTCACTTCGCTGGGCGGGGCTTAAGAACGGCAGTTGGGAAGGCTGGCTGGGCGCATTTTCACATGAAACGCCGCCCCTTGGGCAGATTGCTGACCGCAGATGCAGGTTATAAAACTTTATATTTCGCTCTTTATAAGGTGGACAGGGGGGATACTTATATGCTTTTAAAAGACTGTATAAGACCTGTAATGTGATATATCTAACTATATATGCTGTTTTGGCCTGTCAGTGTCCCTTTAAGGCAGAGGTCCATGATCTCAACTGAAGAGGCATTGGGTACTGCAACAAGACAGTGACCCAAAGTACACACATTAAAAAATATTAGTGTTTTGGAACGGCCAAGTCCTGACCTTAACCCTGTTGAGATGCTGTGGCATGACCTGAAGAGGGCATGATACAAAAATCCCATTGATACTGATGATCTGAAAGACATTTGCAGGGAGGAATGGTTCAAAGTTTCTCCTCAATGTTGTGCAAATTCTATTTGCAGCCACAGGAATGGTTTAGTGGAGATGTTTGCTTCTAAAGGGGGGATCTACAGGTTATAACATCCAAGGGTTCATTCACACTTCCTCCCTGCAATGTGGATATTGAGTATTTACAATTGTTTATGTGTTGTTAGTTTAGTTAGATTGTGCCTGCCTATAATTGCGATTTAGATATTAATAATCAATGTAGAAATCCAGGTCATTTGAAAAGGGCTCACTTACTTTTTCTGGCAAATGGAGTCGTACTATTCTAAATGATATGACTGCTGAAGCCACCGATGCCCTGCAGCTTTACCTTATATATGTATGACCACCCCCTGCATGAGAAGTAGAAGGGCATTAACAGACATCCGTTTCACTGGGGAAAAATGTATTATTTGTTGATCAATTTTTAGCTAGCCAGATACCAACTTCCAAAACCGAGCCTCTCTTGTTAACACCTGTTGTTCCTCAGTTTGCCTTAATATTGTACAGTCTGCAACCGAAGCCAATGTGAAATAGAGCGAAACTTTGTTCGATGTGTGTGTTGCTATAGAGCTTTTGTTACCGTGTGCCTACAAAACTGTTTACATGAAAAAGTTACCTATATGAATATAAAAAGATCAGCATATCAACACGACTTGTGTCTTTATTACATACTGATGTCATTGGAACTCTACTGGGCAGATTTATGAAATCCGCGTTGTCCGCAGCAACCAATCGCAGTACAGCTTTCATTTCTCAAGAGCACAATACAGAATGAAAGCTGCGCTGTGATTAGTTGCTGTGGCCGACAAAGATAGTTTTCTTTAAGGCAGTTTCACAGACCACCACCAACTCATTAATTGGCACCATGATCGTCATTGGCCTTTGTGCGCACCACGACCTGTACCGGTGTATAGAAGAGGAGGTCTATCCTACTTTCAGTCTTCTTGAGGTGTAATACAGTGACTTATTAAGGTGCCACACCATGTGAGTGAGTTTTTAAAGGGCCAAGTAACGCTATTACACCCTTTTTTTTTTTACTCAGGTCGACTCTTAAAGGGGTTGGCAATTTTCTGGTTACTGTTGACCAATCTATAGGATTACTATATAGCACTTAATAATATAGCCTTTGTTGAAATTCTGCACCATTTTCTATATTTTATAAGATATGCTCCCTTGTTTACAAAGTCTTTTGTCCTGTCCACACAGAGGTGCTGTCCGTAACATGGCTGCTGATGGAGGGTCATGTGACCAAGCAAATCTGCCCCATGTGATGTCATGTCCATTCAAATACACTGCACCTGCCATCCGCTCTTGCACTGTTGGAAGTTTAGTGCAGGTGCAGTGTGTTGGAATAGAGGAGGCTGTTATGTCTGGTCACATGACCCTCCATCAGCAGCCATTTTATGGACAGGACTTCCCTGTGGACAGCTCAAAAGACTTGGCAAACAAGGGGCCATACCATAGAATTTCAACAAAGGCTATATTAGTAAGTGCCCTACTTTTTGAATTGCTACAAGCCTTCCCTGCTATTGCTTAAACAGTGATTTACCAATTCTTAAAGGGGTTCTGTACCTTTTGATTACTAATGATCTATCCTTTGAATAGATCATCAGCATCTGATCAGTGGAGGACTGACACCCGAGATCCTGCCGATCAGCTGTTTGAGTAGCACCGCGGCCTTCTGACTTTTTCCCGCAGGTCCAGTGACATCACGACTATTACCACTGGCCTGGGCGTGGCTCAGCCACGTTCACTTCAATGGTCTAGTGATAAATGTTGTGACGTCACTGGGTCTACGGGAAACAGCCAAGGTGCTACAGTGAGCACCAGTGCCTTCTCAAACAGCTGATCGGCAAGGTCAGACCCCACTGATCATCAGTAATCAAAAGGTGCTATCTTATGATTAATGTAAATAATGAAAATTAGAGATCATGTAGTACATGACAATCCCTAACAAAGCTAGAACCAGCCTTGTACCTCACATGGATCCAGAGATCTCCCTCATGCATTGCTCCAACTGTTTTCTGCAGCTGGTGGGAGTTGGAGGATGGAACGGAGCATGTGCTTCCATATTAATGAGTTTTTCAGTCAGCACAGATGCTGCTTTTTTTAACCATCCACCCTATTATGGATAAATATCTCAAACATGCACGAGAAACCAAAAAAAAGAACAAGCAATGCCAGTCCCACCTTCCACATCCCTATCTTCTGACTATACTTGCACACCAGCCATACTAGCCGATGACGGATCTCTCTCATCACAGGAGTTCCCGCCTTCTAGTCTGGTAGAATTTGGAACCTTAGAATATCTTCAGGCGGCTTTCACCGGCAGAACAGGAGGTATCACCTCACCTCTTACCGCTCATTATGAGAGACTAGATCTGCATGCATACATTTGTCCCTTTTTCTGGATCACCAGAGGGTGAGGGAACTGGAGACCCATATGGCTTAATGTGAATTAACCATCTCCTCAGTTCAAATGTGCTCAACCCAACATGAAAGTACACCAGCCTTTGGAGAAGATTAATGATCTGGAAAATTGAAGCCACAGAAATAGTCTGTGGTTTGTTGCAGTTCCTGAAACCATTAAGGAGACATATCTCACCAAGTTCCTGGCTCATGACCTAGCACTCAATGATTAAGAGGGCCCTTTGTCTGGGTGGTAATCCCCCCAGAGAAAATGGTAGACCTAAGCCAACTATTGCTTTGTGGCTTTAAAGAACAGATACCTCCAAGCCTATCAGCAGCAGGCCACAAAATCCTCAGATTCCAGGACTTTTCTGGTACACTGAATGCTCAAAGGAAGCTTTCCTAGCTCATTAGACCCACTGCGCAAGCGCTGAGTCAATAAGCCAACTCGGCACAGGCATGACAACACATCTAGTCTAGCCCTTTCAATCAAAGGGGAGGGGAGAGAGCACAGCACAGGGGTGTAGCATTAGCAGTGCTCCAAGCTTTACATCCAGCCCCTTGGTGCTCAAAACAGGTCATTTCCATAAATGTAAAAATAAATATATCACAGCAGCAGTTCGCCCTACAGAAAAAAGAAGGGTGTAATTTTACTCAGCACGATCAACCCTACCAGGCAATATGCCTTGTTTATTAGGGTTGATAATGTACAAGTGTTATCTCTTATTGCAATCCTACCTGTGCTTATAATGAGATGTCTGCAAACAAATGATCGCTGCAGAAGTGTCAGTATAATATGAGACTCAGTCGCCAGATGAAAACTGCAAGATTTCAGATATTTTTCAAGTTTCCATAGACTTGGAAAATTACACATTCCCATTAAATGTGTATTTTGGTTTCATGATATTGCTATCCTATCCTCAGGATAGATCATCAATATCAGATCAGTGAGTATTTGACAGCCAGAACCCTCGCCGATCAGCTGTTTTATAAGGGGTTGCAGCGTTCAAATGGCATGAAATGAGGGAGAAGTAGCACTGGCACCGGGGGCCCTGGTGCCTCACCCAAAGACAGGAGCGTCAAGTTATGCTTCTGTCATCAATAACTGATGAAGAATACATGGCGAGTCTAAGGCTACTTTCACACTAGTGGCATCCTTCTCCGGCTGGCTGTTCCGGCCGCTAGTGCGCGCGTGCCGCCGGAGGTCTGCTCCGGCTCCATTGACATGTCGTAGTTTTATTCCGGCCGCCTCTCGGCATGTTTTCCGTGCTGCCGCCGGAACTCCGTCCCGCTCCCATTATAGTCAATGGGCCCAGAGCGGACCTCCGGCGGCACGCGTGCACTAGAGGCAGCACGGATCCGGCAGGCTGTTCACCCGCCGGAACAGCCTGCCACTAGTGTGAAAGTAGCCTTATCCTGGTATTTGCGGTAATCAGTTCAGCTCTGGTTTACACTTCAGTTGCTTTCTGCTCATTTTCCGAACACTTAAGACTATGAAACATTTATAGGATTTTCTTCTCTGCCTCTGTCCTGAGAGTCTGATCTCTCCGCAAAACAAGTGTTATGAATAAAACATTTCACGCAGCAAAATCTAGGGAGCAATGTTCTCTGTAATGTAAGACACTAGGCGCCTCGACAGCATCTGTACATCCTCAGAGCTGACGTTCACTGTGGTTGAGACGGGTAAATGCACAAGTGCCCAGGATTTATGCAGTAAAGTAACAAAAACACCCCCATAACAATTTACAAAGTAAAGCAAACACTTCAAGCCACACTTTGGGGGCCTGGCCCGGGAGCATTTTTCTCAGTAGCACTGGCACCGGCAACTCTTCTCTGAAACTACAGGACAGAGGCGTACCTTCAGTCCCCTGATGCAAAACCTGCAATAGCCTCTCTAAGTTTATAATACTGTTGCCTTCTAAAGGTCCCTTTACATGGGACAATTCAGGAAGCGATCCTTCCAAGCAATCGCCTGCTCATCAGTGGAAGTGACCGCTGTATTTACATGCAGTGATCTCCTCCACAGTATGGGGAGGAGCTATCACTAATGCCATCACTTGTCCCTGTACATAATCATTGTTTGCTGGCAGCAGAGTGCTATTTAGACAGAACGATTTGCAACAATTTAGGTGTCCGCATGAAAGATGTGATTACCCGAGGAGCAAGTGTTTAAATCACTTCATTTAAAAAATTTGCCTAAATCCACTTCAACAGCGAGCTTTCAAGTCATGGCCACTTAGGGTCTTATTCCACCTAATTTGCAGTTCACTGGCTGTTGTCAGGCAAGATCTGTCCTTAGTAACAGAGATGGAAGATGGAAGAGAGCTTCTGAATTCACAGGAGCCTCATGCCTTTCTGTAAGTGTGATTTATCCCTCCTTATCTGTTTTCTGAGCTCTGGTACAAAAAACAAAGATAGTGGGATACAAGTGAAAAGACGTCATAGTAGTACAGCGCTGGCAGATTTCACATAAGGGAGAAGCCCATTGCTTCTGAGTGAAATGCACCTTTCTGTGCAGCTGAATGGTTGAAAAAGACATTAGGGAAGCCGAAAAAAGACCTATTTCTTCATAGTTATAATTGTACAAAAAAGCACAGCCATAATGCAAACTTTTTTTGAAAACTCAGTTATGCTTTAATGGGTCTAATTCAGTCTAGGTCCTGTCCACTCTACATTGGTCCATCTCAAAAGGGCCTTACTTAGCAGAAAGACCTTTAGGCAACTTCAAGAAAGAAGGCTGGTTGCAACTACTACCTTTGCACCTCATATCTACATGTAAAAAGGAAAGTTTTGTGTGCATGACCCTGACACAAAGACTTGAAGACGGTGCGGTAACTGAGGCGGAGAGAGTTTGAAGGAGCAGACCTTTACTATGGTTAGGGCAATTGTAATGGTTACAAATAGTGGCACTGCACAATTGCATTGGGCACACTGGCAGTTACAAAAAATAAAAAATAATTCCCTCCCTTCCTAAAATATACCTTTTATTAGATACCTTAAAATATATCTTCCAAAAATAAAAAATAAAAACCTCTATAAATAGTACAAAAATACATCTTCAAATGGTTATTGAAACCGCCATATAATACATCAAATATAGAGTATTCAAGAGGTGGGACAATAAATGTCCTTCCTACTCACGGTTGGTTGACACAGGATAAGGTGGAGGGTGGGATTAATGTGTCCTTCTTGTGTAGGGTTCACGACACCAAATACGTCCCAATTCTCCTTCACAGTCCAGGTGTACGAGAATAACATTAATATCCCTAATCTTTCCCTGGAACTCTCCCTGCCTACAGGCAAAGCACCCACCCCGAAAGGGGCGACCCCACCTCTCGGTGGCTAAACCCTTTATAGCCCCTGCCCTTGTCCTAAAGTGGTCGTTATTTCCAAAACCAAAAATATATTTGCTGAAATAATTAGTACAAAACAAAAAGATGTTAATAAATAAAGGTCCCAACGCTGAGTTTTCCCAGTATAGACACTGGTTCTTCAGGGGACATTTTTGATGTATAGGAGACCTGCTGGCGATAGTGCTATGCTTCCATTCTCTAGATTGATGCCTCCTCCAAGTCCCTATGGTTAGGGAATCAGTCTCAGATATGGGCTAGCAGATTAATGGCGTCAAGGTACCATTCAAACTTTGCGCCTTATATAGGTATACTCCTTTAAACCCCCCCCCCCCTTCATTTCCTGTCTGACCTCCCACTTGTGATCTACACTAAACTATGTTTTATAGACATAAACCCCTCATCATTAATAGTATATATCATGTAGATTGCTTAAATGAGTAGTAGGAACGTCCCCCTGACAGTTTTTGGATAGACTATATGGTAAATATGTAAAAACGCCATTCTGGAACGCAATATGTGTTCCACTGCTAAACCGGTGATTGAATTAGCTTTGACATATAAGGGTGATCCAGACTTCAATAGAAGGGAAACAATCTTACAAACATCTGTCGAAAGCTTCCAAGCGATCAGTGGTGTAGCGTGGGTTGCCAGCACCCGGGCAAGCCAAAAATTGTGCCCCCCCCCCCCAGCCTGTGGACACACCCCTTTTAATAGATAATTTAGTAGATCACTTGCAGTCCCATGTAACACCACAGTTAACACAGTGATAACTCTCTGAGTACAGATAACGTAGTAGATGTTACCTGCAGTCCTATGTAACACCACAGATAACACAGTGATAACTCTCTGAGTACAGATAACGTAGTAGATGTTACCTGCAGTCCTATGTAACACCACAGATAACACAGTGATAACTCTCTGAGTACAGATAACGTAGTAGATGTTACCTGCAGTCCTATGTAACACCACAGATAACACAGTGATAACTCTCTGAGTACAGATAACGTAGTAGATGTTACCTGCAGTCTTATGTAACACCACAGATAACACAGTGATAACTCTCTGAGTACAGATAATGTAGTAAATGACACCTGCAGTCCTATGTAACACCTCAGATACCACAGTGATAACTCTCTGAGTACAGATAATGTAGTAGATGGGTGTGAGCCCCCAGAATTCAGAACACGCACAGTGTGACCTGGAGTCTGGGGCCAGGATGCGGCAGGGTGGGCCATATTCTCAATCTCCTCCCCCAACCCTACTGTGAAACAGATATGTGGATGGACATTATTATATACCGTAGAATACCGCATCATACCTGTTACATCCAGTGACGTCTCCTGTGATGTAGACTTTCCTCAACATCTTCATTCAGAGATAAGACCGCCATGATACCGCTTCTCTTCTATGCAGAGTTTCACATAAAAATTTTTTGGTTCCTCACTTTGCTATCATCCTCTCCTTCCTGGTGTCTCAACACTGTCATCCTGCTGCGCCCCAATACTGTGCTAGAGCCATACAGATAGTCCCCCATTCCCCATAATATTATTCCCCCTGTATATTACTATGGCCCCCTCTGTATTAGTATTATTATTAATGACCCCCTCTGTATTATTATTATTATTATTATTATTATTATTATTATTAATAATATAATGGCCCCCTCTGTATTATTATTATTATTATTATTATTATTATTATTATTATTAATAATATAATGGCCCCCTCTGTATTATTATTATTATTATTATTATTATTATTATTATTATTATTAATAATATAATGGCCCCCTCTGTATTATTATTAATATAATGGCCCCTCTTTTCTATTAATATATTGGCCCCTCTTTATTATTAATATATTGGCCCCTCCACTCTTATTAGTATGATGTCCTCGGTCCTCCTCTCTCTGCTCCTCCCCCACCCCCATAGTGCCCCCAGTACCTCTGCAATTAGGGTAGGGTACATTAAAATAATAAAATAAAATAAAATAAATAAATACTTACCTCTCTCCATCACAGCTTGTGGCGTCTCGGCGCAGGCGGTCACGAACGCCTCGCTGTGCCTTCCCGCGCCGCGTCATTTTGGGAGATCCGACGCAGGTGGTCACAGTGAGGTAATCGAGTCCTCTACTGGCTTATAGGCCTTATAGGCTTCAGGAGGCATAACGGAGGGGACGGGAGCCATAGGCTCCCGTGGCCCTCAATGAAATTCCTGCTGCCTGGTGCCCCCTGCATTTTGGCGCCCAGGGCAACGGCCCCCACAGCCCCCCATCTGTCGAAAGCTACGCCACTGCAAACGACACTTGAAGAACGGAAACATAAGCAATTCATTAGGGATCTCACTACATTTCGGGAGAAAAAAGCGTTTAATTTTCTATAAGGAATAAAAAACAGCTAGTATAGAAAATAAGGACTATTCCACTACTGATATAGACTCATCTGATACTGACAGGAGTACCAATAGTAAAACCCCAAATAGAGGACGTAACAGCTGCAATGGGGGGGGGGGGAATATGGTCTCATCGAAGTCAAGGAAGATCACATGGAGAAACCCCAAAGGCCTCAATTGGATCCTCATTGGGTGGCTCCTCCTCATTTTTTTATCCAGGGGAGGGGGGGAATCAGACCGGACCACCTTACTATTTAAGGGACAGGGATCCACGAGAAGACAAAAACAACTGAGCGAGAGACAAGTAGTGAATCTCACAGGGAAAACTCTCTCCAACAATGTATTGCAGGTACTCTCCAGAGGTCTATCTTTCGTTCCAACGGTCAATTTTGACACTTTTTCTTGGGTGAAAGATATCAATGTATTTGTGCGCAGACTAAAGTGGTACAAGTTTTATAAGGACAATGATAGAGAAGAATGTGCAAAAATGGGTATCCCCTTAGAGTGTTTGGAGGGTACCAGAATTTTAGAATCATTAATGAGGGAAGAAGAAAAAATTGTGGGACAGGGTCCATTTTGCTGATTTAAGCCTAAAAAGGAAAAGAATGCCCCCACAACAGGTTACCTCTCCTTTTGAAATTTTTTGTACATTGGTAGTTCAAGAAATAGAAAAGACGTCTGTGAGTAGGGATCAATAATGTAACCTAACAATAGAGGAAAGAGATGCATTATCTACCTTGGAAAAGGATAAAGATATAATTGTAAAACCATCTGATAAAGGTGGAAATATGGTACTTTTAGATCATGATACCTATTTCAAAATGTGTCATTCACTATTGGATGATCGCTCTTGTTATGAGGTTACAATCTGACCCTTCAGATAGATGTATTGAGGAAGTTACATCAATCCTTATGGAGGCTTTTGAGCACAAATTAATATCAAAGGACGAGATTAAATTTATGACCCCAAAGGACCCACAGATTCCTACTTTTCACTCATTACCTAAAATCTACAGAAGTTTGACCCCTTTGAAGGGGAGACCGATAGTTTCAGGGATGGATTCTTTATCTCAGAATATCAGTATCTATGTGGACAGAGTTTTACGTTCCTTTGTTACTAACACTACCCTACTATCTTACATTAGGGACACAACGGATCTCATACTCAAAATTCCGGATGTTGCTGTGGAGGAACAGACTCTGTTGGCTTTCATTGATGTGAAGGCCCTCTACAGCAGTATACCTCATGAGTGGGGTATGAGAGACATCCTGTCACGGAACATCGAGGCGCTCGCTCTCCTCAGTGCCGTCGGCGTCCCGTTTCTTTGCAGGAGCGAGGACGCGCACAGCGTCCTCGTCTCCTAGATGATAGAGGGCAGGATGGACCGGCCGCACACGTCTCCTCCGCGCGGCCGGCGTCCTCAGTTCCCCCAGCAACCAGGGGAGGTCTGAGCACCGAGCTGGGCACTCGGTGCTCAGCTGTATTCCCTAGTGTGGGTCATGTGACGCTGGCCACGTCACATGACCCCAGATAGCCAGTATTTAACAGGCAGCCTGCTGGCCACAGGTTGCCTGTTAATTAGGTTCCTGGCGATTTTTGGTTCCCTGTATACTTACCTGATCCTGTGTTCCCTGACGATCCTCTGCCTGCTCCTCCTGTACTGCGCTACTCTCCTGGTATTCTGACCCCGGCTTCCACCTGACGATTCTTTGCAGACTCCTGTTGTACTTCATTTCTCTCCTGGTATTTGACCCCGGCTTCTCCTGACTATTCTCTGCTTTATCCTTTTGTACTGTGTTGCTCTCTAGGTATTGACCCGGTCCGTTCACGATCCGTTATTTGTCTTGTCTGTCCTCCCTGCACGAATCCTAAGTTAGGGACTGCCGTCCAGTTGTCCCCTGTCATCAGGAGGCAAGTAGGCAGGGCCGGGGGTGAGGGTGGAGCGCAGTGGTCACTATCCTCACCCCTGTGTGTAGTGTACGTGACACATCCAATATTATCTGGACACCCAAAGCATCAGTTTTCGCCTACATAATGAGTTCATAATCAGTTTACTTAAATTTATTTTAATGCACAACTATTTTCTTTTCGGATCCAAGTTTTGCCACCCGCTCAGGGGCACCGCTATGGATAGCCCATGTGCGCCAACTTATGCGAATTTGCTCCTGGGCTGGTGGGAGGACAGGATTGTTTTTGCTGAAGAGGAAGACCACTGGACCACCCACATCCTCTTAAGGAAGATATATTGATGACATCCTGGTATTGTGCACTGAACACGGGAGATATTATTCAATGCTTCTGGGTGCGTCCGCTGTGGAGCACATGTGCTCTCCACGGATGATTTCCGTCCAACTTTCAATCTCTGCCATATAAAATTATATGTTATTTCCAGTTCCAGTTTACCAGTGGAACACATATTGCATTCCAGAACAGCGTTTTTACATATTTACCCTATAGTCTATCCAAAAACTGTCAGGGGGACGTTCCTACTACTCATTTAAGCAATCTACATGATATATGATATTAATGATGAGGAGTTCATGTCTATAAAACATAATTTTGTGTAGATCACAAGTGGGAGGACAGACAGGAAATAAAGGGGAGGGGTTTAAAGGAGTATACCTATATAAGGCGCAAAGTTTGATTGGTACCTTGACGCCATTAATCTGCTAGCCCATATCTCCGACTGATTCCCTAACCATAGGGACTTGGAGGAGACATCAATCTGGAGAATGGAAGCATAGCACTATCACCAGCAGGTCTCCTATACATCAAAAAATGTCCCCTGAAGAACCAGTGTCTATACTGGGGAAACGCAGCGTTGGGACCTTTCTTTATTAACATCTTTTTGTTTTGAACTTATTATTTCATCAAATATATTTTTGGTTTTGGAAATAACGACCACTTTAGGCCAAGGGCAGGGGCTATAAAGGGTTTAGCCACCGAGAGGTGGGGTTGCCCCTTTTGGGGCAGGTGCTCTGCCTGTAGGCAGGGAGAGTTACAGGGAAAAATTAGGGATATTAATGTTATTCTCATACACCTGGACTGTGAAGGAGAATTGGGACGTATTTGGTGTCGTGAACCCTACACAAGAAGGACACATTTGATGTATTATATGGCGGTTTCAATAACAATTTGAATATCTATTTATAGAGGTTTTTTCTTTTTGTTTTTGAAGATATATTTTAAGGTATCTAATAAAAGGTATATTTTAGGAAGGGAGGGAATAATTTTTTGTTTTTGTGATGTATTACTCCTGATGAATATCCAATACTTGTGTTCTTTTGATGCACACTGGCAGTTACTAAAATTGGCACACACAACTTGCCGGTTGCAGTCTTTAATGGGCACCAGGCTTGGTGTTTACAGGTATTGGCAAATAACCTGGCAGTGCCCTCTCTGATAAGCTCATAGAGTAACTCACGGTATTCAAACAGGGCACATTCTTGGTTTCTGGTCACACTTTCAGGCTGGGATGGTACAATGACACTAGAGGAATATGGCGGAAGTGGTCTGCAACTGCTTGCAGGGTACACAGGTCTTTCCTGTCCCATGTGGATCCAAGTGGTAGCAACAATCCAAGTGGTCTCCAACCACTAAGTTCGATTTTGATGGTCTCTGCCTTTTGCAGAGACAAATGCTGGTAGGACAATAAATCCTCTCACAGATCTCCTCCTCCGGTTGTCAGCAGCAGTGTCAGTCTTGAGTGTGCTTGTCTCGCACCTGGAAGCTCTCTCTCTCTACCTAAAAATACGCTCTAGTCTAGACTCGCAAGGCACACCAGAACAAATCATTATATATTTTGGCTTCTTCTGGTCCCTAAGGTGCAATGTTTCTGTGTCCACCCACGTAACCAGAGCCATGCCAGCCACTGTGCCCACAGTGGACCGTGCAAAACATAACACTTACATGTCAAAAGCACAATATCTAAAAAATTAAGGCAGGTTAACAACACTTAAGACAACACAGCATAGCTGGCGTACGGTAGTTCAAGTGTCCAATTTTGTGCTGGTCATTGCTATAAACCCCTGCTACAAGTGTTGCAGACAGTCCAGGAATGGGGGGCGAGGATCGGGTGGTAGTAGTGGCCCGGCGGGGTGGTTGTCGTGCTCACAGACCACAGTGACAATCTCCCTTCTAACTCTACCTTGGCCCGTGCAATGACTGGAGGGCGCACCCTCTCTTCCCTCGGGGCATATCCTCATGTTGGGGCTCCTGCCCGGTGGTAGTTTTGGTGCCCTTGGTGTTAAGTGTTGTTCTGGGTGCAAGGCAGGAGGGCAGGTGGAATGGCCGACGAATGGTGGAGTCAGTAACCAGGACAGTTGGTGTAAATAAATAGGTATCTTTTTACTAATGTGCAGAATGGGAGGAGTAGTACAGGTTCTTGGTAAACATTTCTGCAAATTCCCAGACTGAAGGGGTGCTCAGCTCTCTCTGCAACTGCTGTGCCCTCTGCACTATAATTGACAGAACCAGATAGTGAAAACATCATCACACCTGGCTCTGTCAATCAAACTGCAGGGGGTGCAGCAGTTGCAGAGAGAGCAGAGCCTCTAGGTGTAATGGTAACGCCCCCGTTGCTCTTAGAGGCTCATTTGCATATATTAAAACTTCTCAGCAATGCGGGCACATATGAACATGGGACCAACACAGATGCCTTCAGCTGCCAAGCGCACATGTAACAGGTCAGCCAGTGTCATAGCTACAAAACTGCTGACAGATGCCCTTTAACCAAATTGTGAACCGAGGAAGCCTGTTATAGCTGTTTTCTATATAGATGCCCCTATACCCGCCACATCTCAGACCAGAGATTTTCTAATGTGGGCTGCGGGCAATCTTTTATGGCCACAAGTCTCTAGATTGTCGCCTAGATGAGGAAGAAAGCGATTATGCTTCTGTTGCTAGGCAACAAGCGAGCGCCGTCCCTGGCCTTCATATCCTGAGCGTCGAGCCGTCCGTAATCATTATTCCGTCTTATGAATGAAGCCTCCTCTACGGCTCCAGTTAACCTCAGTAGCTATCTCATATCTAAAGGAATAGGGAGAAGAGATTGCTTTAATGTGTAATACATTTTATCGCGGCTCGTTGCCCTCTGCCAGGCACGGAGATTTGTCTTGCCATTTCCTCCTCGGAACTGGGAACACTAGACGTCTGTAAAGGTTATTCATCAAATTTTTTTTTTTAAATGTACTAGTTGGTAGATGTGTGCAGGCACTTCAGCATCATTCTGCTGTTTAACCTCCTCAGGACCGCCGTACGCAGGATTGCGTCTTTGCGGCGGCCCTGCTCTTCTGGGTGGACGCGCCGGTGCGTCCTCTCGCGAGACGCGAGATTTCCTGTGAACGCGCGCACACAGGCGCGCGCGTTCACAGGAACGGAAGGTAAGAGAGTTGATCTCCAGCCTGCCAGCGGCGATCGTTCGCTGGCAGGCTGGA
Source organism: Bufo bufo (assembly GCF_905171765.1). Taxonomy (NCBI): domain Eukaryota; kingdom Metazoa; phylum Chordata; class Amphibia; order Anura; family Bufonidae; genus Bufo; species Bufo bufo. The sequence continues at coordinate 120,764,323 of NC_053398.1, read as the reverse complement.
GATGTGTTTTTTTTAACCCCTAACAGGTATATTAGACGCTGTTTTGATAACAGCGTCTAATATACCTGCTACCTGGTCCTCTGGTGGTCCCCTTTGTTTGGATCGACCACCAGAGGACACAGGTAGCTCAGTAAATATGTTGCACCAAGCACCACTACACTACACCCCCCCCCTGTCACTTATTAACCCCTTATTCACCCTTGATCACCCCTGATCACCCCATATAGACTCCCTGATCACCCCCCTGTCATTGATCACCCCCCTGTCATTGATCAACCCCCTGTAAAGCTCCATTCAGATGTCCGCATGATTTTTACGGATCCACTGATAAATGGATCGGATCCGCAAAACGCATACGGACGTCTGAATGAAGCCTTACAGGGGCGTGATCAATGAATGTGGTTATCACCCCATATAGACTCCCTGATCACCCCCCTGTCATTGATTACACCCCTGTCATTGATCAACCCCCTGTAAAGCTCCATTCAGATGTCCGCATGATTTTTACGGATCCACTGATAAATGGATCGGATCCGTAAAACGCATACGGGCGTCTGAATGAAGCCTTACAGGGGCGTGATCAATGACTGTGGTGATCACCCCATATAGACTCCCTGATCACCCCCCTGTCATTGATTACACCCCTGTCATTGATCAACCCCCTGTAAAGCTCCATTCAGATGTCCGCATGATTTTTACGGATCCACTGATAAATGGATCGGATCCGCAAAACGCATACGGACGTCTGAATGAAGCCTTACAGGGGCGTGATCAATGACTGTGGTTATCACCCCATATAGACTCCCTGATCACCCCCCTGTCATTGATTACACCCCTGTCATTGATCAACCCCCTGTAAAGCTCCATTCAGATGTCCGCATGATTTTTACGGATCCACTGATAGATGGATCGGATCCGCAAAACGCATACGGACGTCTGAATGAAGCCTTACAGGGGCGTGATCAATGACTGTGGTTATCACCCCATATAGACTCCCTGATCACCCCCCTGTCATTGATTACACCCCTGTCATTGATCAACCCCCTGTAAAGCTCCATTCAGATGTCCGCATGATTTTTACGGATCCACTGATAGATGGATCGGATCCGCAAAACACATACAGGCGTCTCCCTGGAGCCTTCCAGGGGGGGTGATCACCCCATATAGACTCCCTGATCACCCCCCTGTCATTGATCACCCCCCCCCTGTCATTGATCACCCCCCCCTGTCATGCTGCATTCAGATGTCCGTATGATTTTTACGGATCCACGGATACATGGATCGGATCCGCAAAACACATACGGACATCTGAATGGAGCCTTACAGGGGGGTGATCAATGACAGGGGGGTGATCAGCCCATAAAGACTCTCTGATCACCCCCCTGTCATTGATCACCCCCCTGTCATTGATCACCCCCCTGTCATTGATCACCCCCCTGTCATTGATCACCCCTCTGTAAGGCTCCATTCAGACATTTTTTTGGCCCAAGTTAGCGGAATTTTTTTTTTTTTTTCTTACAAAGTCTCATATTCCACTAACTTGTGTCAAAAAATTAAATCTCACATTTAGGGCCCCTAGAATGCCAGGGCAGTATAAATACCCCACATGTGACCCCATTTCGGAAAGAAGACACCCCAAGGTATTCCGTGAGGGGCATATTGAGTCCATGAAAGATTGAAATTTTTGTCCCAAGTTAGCGGAAAGGGAGACTTTGTGAGAAAAAAAAAAAAAATCAATTTCTGCTAACTTGTGCCAAAAAAAAAAAAATTTCTATGAACTCGTCATGCCTCTCATTGAATACCTTGGGGTGTCTTCTTTCCAAAATGGGGTCACATGTGGGGTATTTATACTGCCCTGGCATTCTAGGGGTCCTAAAGCGTGAGAAGAAGTCTGGGATCCAAATGTCTAAAAATGCCCTCATAAAATGAATGTGGGCCCCTTTGCGCATCTAGGCTGCAAAAAAGTGTCACACATGTGGTATCGCCGTACTCAGGAGAAGTTGGGGAATGTGTTTTGGGGTGTCATTTTACATATACCCATGCTGGGTGAGATAAATATCTTGGTCAAATGCCAACTTTGTATAAAAAAATGGGAAAAGTTGTCTTTTGCCGAGATATTTCTTTCACCCAGCATGGGTATATGTAAAAAGACACCCCAAAACACATTGCCCAACTTCTCCCGAGTACGGCGATACCACATGTGTGACACTTTTTTGCAGCCTAGGTGGGCAAAGGGCACCTTTAGGATTTCACAGGTCATTTACCTACTTACCACACATTAGGGCCCCTGGAAAATGCCAGGGCAGTATAACTACCCCACAAGTGACCCCATTTTGGAAAGAAGACACCCCAAGGTATTCCGTGAGGGGCATGGCGAGTTCCTAGAATTTTTTATTTTTTGTCACAAGTTAGTGGAAAATGATGATTTTTTTTTTTTTTTTTCATACAAAGTCTCATATTCCACTAACTTGTGACAAAAAATAAAAACTTCCATGAACTCACTATGCCCATCAGCGAATACCTTGGGGTCTCTTCTTTCCAAAATGGGGTCACTTGTGGGGTAGTTATACTGCCCTGGCATTCTAGGGGCCCAAATGTGTGGTAAGGAGTTTGAAATCAAATTCTGTAAAAAATGACCTGTGAAATCCTAAAGGTGCTCTTTGGAATATGGGCCCCTTTGCCCACCTAGGCTGCAAAAAAGTGTCACACATCTGGTATCTCCGTACTCAGGAGAAGGTGGGGAATGTGTTTTGGGGTGTCATTTTACATATACCCATGCTGGGTGAGAGAAATATCTTGGCAAAAGACAACTTTTCCCATTTTTTTATACAAAGTTGGCATTTGACCAAGATATTTATCTCACCCAGCATGGGTATATGTAAAAAAGACACCCCAAAACACATTTCTCAACTTCTCCTGAATACAGAGATACCAGATGTGTGACACTTTTTTGCAGCCTAGGTGGGCAAAGGGGCCCATATTCCAAAGAGCACCTTTCGGATTTCACAGGTCATTTTTTACAGAATTTGATTTCAAACTCCTTACCACACATTTGGGCCCCTAGAATGCCAGGGCAGTATAACTACCCCACAAGTGACCCCATTTTGGAAAGAAGACACCCCAAGGTATTCCGTGAGGGGCATGGCGAGTTCCTAGAATTTTTTATTTTTTGTCACAAGTTAGTGGAATATGAGACTTTGTATGAAAAAAAAAATAATAATAATCATCATTTTCCACTAACTTGTGACAAAAAATAAAAAATTCTAGGAACTCGCCATGCCCCTCACGGAATACCTTGGGGTGTCTTCTTTCCAAAATGGGGTCACTTGTGGGGTAGTTATACTGCCCTGGCATTCTAGGGGCCCAAATGTGTGGTAAGGAGTTTGAAATCAAATTCTGTAAAAAATGACCTGTGAAATCCTAAAGGTGCTCTTTGGAATATGGGCCCCTTTGCCCACCTAGGCTGCAAAAAAGTGTCACACATCTGGTATCTCCGTACTCAGGAGAAGGTGGGGAATGTGTTTTGGGGTGTCATTTTACATATACCCATGCTGGGTGAGAGAAATATCTTGGCAAAAGACAACTTTTCCCTTTTTTTTATACAAAGTTGGCATTTGACCAAGATATTTCTCTCACCCAGCATGGGTATATGTAAAAAGACACCCCAAAACACATTCCTCAACTTCTCCTGAATACAGAGATACCAGATGTGTGACACTTTTTTGCAGCCTAGGTGGGCAAAGGGGCCCATATTCCAAAGAGCACCTTTCAGATTTCACAGGTCATTTTTTACAGAATTTGATTTCAAACTCCTTACCATACATTTGGGCCCCTAGAATGCCAGGGCAGTATAACTACCCCACAAGTGACCCCATTTTGGAAAGAAGACACCCCAAGGTATTCCGTGAGGGGCATGGCGAGTTCCTAGAATTTTTTATTTTTTGTCACAAGTTAGTGGAATATGAGACTTTGTATGAAAAAAAAAAAAAAATAATCATCATTTTCCACTAACTTGTGACAAAAAATAAAAAATTCTAGGAACTCGCCATGCCCCTCACGGAATACCTTGGGGTGTCTTCTTTCCAAAATGGGGTCACTTGTGGGGTAGTTATACTGCCCTGGCATTCTAGGGGCCCAAATGTGTGGTAAGGAGTTTGAAATCAAATTCTGTAAAAAATGACCTGTGAAATCCTAAAGGTGCTCTTTGGAATATGGGCCCCTTTGCCCACCTAGGCTGCAAAAAAGTGTCACACATCTGGTATCTCCGTACTCAGGAGAAGGTGGGGAATGTGTTTTGGGGTGTCATTTTACATATACCCATGCTGGGTGAGAGAAATATCTTGGCAAAAGACAACTTTTCCCTTTTTTTTATACAAAGTTGGCATTTGACCAAGATATTTCTCTCACCCAGCATGGGTATATGTAAAAAGACACCCCAAAACACATTCCTCAACTTCTCCTGAATACAGAGATACCAGATGTGTGACACTTTTTTGCAGCCTAGGTGGGCAAAGGGGCCCATATTCCAAAGAGCACCTTTCAGATTTCACAGGTCATTTTTTACAGAATTTGATTTCAAACTCCTTACCACACATTTGGGCCCCTAGAATGCCAGGGCAGTATAACTACCCCACAAGTGACCCCATTTTGGAAAGAAGACACCCCAAGGTATTCCGTGAGGGGCATGGCGAGTTCCTAGAATTTTTTATTTTTTGTCACAAGTTAGTGGAATATGAGACTTTGTATGAAAAAAAAAAAAAAATAATCATCATTTTCCACTAACTTGTGACAAAAAATAAAAAATTCTAGGAACTCGCCATGCCCCTCACGGAATACCTTGGGGTGTCTTCTTTCCAAAATGGGGTCACTTGTGGGGTAGTTATACTGCCCTGGCATTCTAGGGGCCCAAATGTGTGGTAAGGAGTTTGAAATCAAATTCTGTAAAAAATGACCTGTGAAATCCTAAAGGTGCTCTTTGGAATATGGGCCCCTTTGCCCACCTAGGCTGCAAAAAAGTGTCACATATCTGGTATCTCCGTACTCAGGAGAAGGTGGGGAATGTGTTTTGGGGTGTCATTTTACATATACCCATGCTGGGTGAGAGAAATATCTTGGCAAAAGACAACTTTTCCCATTTTTTTTATACAAAGTTGGCATTTGACCAAGATATTTCTCTCACCCAGCATGGGTATATGTAAAAAGACACCCCAAAACACATTCCTCAACTTCTCCTGAATACAGAGATACCAGATGTGTGACACTTTTTTGCAGCCTAGGTGGGCAAAGGGGCCCATATTCCAAAGAGCACCTTTCGGATTTCACAGGTCATTTTTTACAGAATTTGATTTCAAACTCCTTACCACACATTTGGGCCCCTAGAATGCCAGGGCAGTATAACTACCCCACAAGTGACCCCATTTTGGAAAGAAGAGACCCCAAGGTATTTCGTGATGGGCATAGTGAGTTCATAGAACTTTTTATTTTTTGTCACAAGTTAGTGGAATATGAGACTTTGTAAGAAAAAAAAAATAAAAGAAAAAAATCATCATTTTCCACTAACTTGTGACAAAAAATAAAAAGTTCTATGAACTCACTATGCCCATCAGCGAATACCTTAGGGTGTGTACTTTCCGAAATGGGGTAATTTGTGGGGTGTTTGTACTGTCTGGGCATTGTAGAACCTCAGGAAACATGACAGGTGCTCAGAAAGTCAGAGCTGCTTCAAAAAGCGGAAATTCACATTTTTGTACCATAGTTTGTAAACGCTATAACTTTTACCCAAACCATTTTTTTTTTACCCAAACATTTTTTTTTTATCAAAGACATGTAGAACAATAAATTTAGAGCAAAATTTCTATATGGATCTCGTTTTTTTTTGCAAAATTTTACAACTGAAAGTGAAAAATGTCATTTTTTTGCAAAAAAATCGTTAAATTTCGATTAATAACAAAAAAAGTAAAAATGTCAGCAGCAATGAAATACCACCAAATGAAAGCTCTATTAGTGAGAAGAAAAGGAGGTAAAATTCATTTGGGTGGTAAGTTGCATGACCGAGCAATAAACGGTGAAAGTAGTGTAGGTCAGAAGTGTAAAAAGTGGCCTGGTCTTTCAGGGTGTTTAAGCACTGGGGGCTGAGGTGGTTAAAGGATCTTGAGACCTAAAATCCATTGTATCTAAATTTGCAATTCAGTTCTATTGCTTTCTATTTCATTGCTTGCTGAATGGGAGTTCTTCAATGGGATGGCTAGTCCAAAAACGTAGGACACTACCACTCCTACATTCCTATTGCTAGCCTGTTTGTCACCTTTATATTGGTTTGCACCACCTACTGTACCACCACCAGCAAAGTGTCATTTTGTTATATGCAAAAACTGTTATTTTCCTGTAATGTGCCTGGTTGTCCAGCGGATGGCAGTGTACCTGGCAGAGAGTAGCTTTAGATAGAATAGAATTTACCATTCCATTCTCCCCCCTTTTGGGCAGAAGTGGGCTAGACCCGCTTCCTACCAAAGGAGGGATTGTAGAGAGTTGAGGGTAAAATTGAGAGTTGGAGCGAGAGAGTGAAGCAGCATAGTGCGGTGAGGGAGCTTTTTCCCCTCGCTGCTGCAAGAGCTTTGGGAAAGTAGCTCAGAGAGCAGCACACTTCTGATATATAAAATTACTTAGTACCTCTGAGAGGGAAAACCATGCCTAAGACACCATACTCAGAAAAACGGGTCACAGGATACCTCACGCTCATAAGAAACAGTAGCTGAAATTGGAGATTAGCACAGTAGCAGAGAGATAAAGTAAAGTATTCAGGTTTACCTGTCAGTTTACCCTTAGCTTGCTGGAGCCAAGAGAAGGATCAAACATTGTTTGGATAACACAAGTTTATTGCAAGATTATTCAAGTCAAAACCGTTACACTTTACCAAGTCTGGACTCTACTTACTCCACCAACGACAACTCCTTTGTTGCTGCGGAGCCTAATCCCAGGGAGAAACAGTATCCAGGTAGGAGCACCGTGACACAAACTATTAGGGCCACAACATACCACTCAGCATTCCTAAACACTGGAACTCGATCGGCCCTGGGGAGCAGCCCGCTGCACATGCCGCCATGAAGATGGCAGCATCTTACGTACTGTCGGTCTTTATTATGCAGTCGAGTTTTGTGCTAACAGAGTTGTGTCCATGGCTATGTCCTTGGGCATGCAACTGCAGCGTCCCACTAGTGTACATGGGCACTGAAAAAGTTTATTATGTCATATGTTATATCATGCTGTATTTTATTCTTATGTGAAATCCCTGTTACCAGGCTGTCAGGTGCACTACAGACATTCCACCACTAGATGGGGATAGCACCATAGTATATATAGCACAGTTTAGGCCTAGTCAAGGGAGTTGGAGTTTGGAGGAAGAAGGAGATGGAGTGAGGAGCTAGGGGGAAGGAGAGGACCCCCTCCTCTTAGCTCTCTCTTGGGCTCCAATTTATATCTCAGTGTCAAGACAGGAAAATAGGCAGAGGTGAAGTCTGTATTCTACCATTCACTCTTCTGGAGTAGCAAGTGGATTTTGTCAAGTTTATTGTGGAAAGACAAAGGAAGGACAAAGCCATTATTCTAGGCTCTAGGCGCCTTTGTATCTAGGTGAAGGACTTATTAGCCTTAAGGCAGCCTCACCGTTATTCTAAGGACAGATACGATTTCTGTTGCATCACTTGTGTGTAGAAGATAAAGACTTGAACTACCTCTACTGAGACTGAAGCCAGGCAAAGAGCTGAATATCAGTAAGTACATAACTAACTACCCTAGCCTGACACATTACTACCAGCACAGCCTGTTACTGGGATTCATCACATCCAACTTGCATGTGTACCAGAGACTGTTATATAACTGGATGCAAATTGTTATCAAGAACCTGGTTATAGTAAAGTTCCCAGTTGGAGTTAAACCTGTCTCATTCTTCTAACTTCATACCACTACCACTCTCAACATTTTGCACCATCAAGGTGCTGGCATCACAACATTACCTAAGTCAGGGGCCCAGCCGCACAAGCACTCAGAAACCCAATTACCAACAAGGGCACCTCACTCACCACCTGGCCGGTGTCCCCTGTAGAATCCAGTACTGTTCTCCCCATTCACTGCACTGCTGGTCCAGGGAGGCATCTGCTAAACCGTGAGTACCCGATGAACTGTTTGTACACTTCGGCCCACCGTGAACCTCACGTGTTCTCCCCCTGCGGACTAGTACGTTGCACAACTGCATCCGTTTCTGTTATGGGGCACTCTGGCCAGCATTGTTCTCTGGGCACTATGGCTTTGTTTGTTCTTTGGAAAACTGGTTCTGTAATGGGGCACTCCTGCTGGTGCTGTTCTCTAGGGTGACACTAATATTTGCACTCAGGCAGAAACTGTAATGTGGCCACTCGGGCTGTTATAGAAGCACCTTCAATATGTTGGGACACTTGCTGCCAATGTTGTCCGGCAATTCTACTGGTGCTGTTCTCTAGGCACACCGGTTGACAGTCTTATTTGAGCACTTTGGCTGGCATTGTAATGTGGCCACTAGAGTTGAGCGAAGCAAGCCTCGGATCAAAGATCCGAAGTCGCTCGGTCAAAACTTTGTTTGAATGCTGTACAGAGATCCATCTCCATACAGCATTCAAATGTATGGTCTCCGTCGAGATGAAATTCGTTATCTCTGAAGTCTTGCGAGACTTCATTGAATACCTTCGGACTTTGATTTTTAAACTTGAAAACCATTTTAAAACTTGAATCTGGAAGTCGGCTTCGGTACCGAGGTACCAGCCAGTAACGAACCCGACTTCGGATTCAAGTTTTAAAATGGTTTTAAAGTAATAGAATCGATGGCCAACGTTATTTACTGAAGTCTTGCGCGACTTCGGACTTAAGAAATTTTGCCTCGCCGAAGCCCATACATTTGAATGGCACGGATCTCCGTACAACATTCAAAGGAAATTTTGACCGAAGCGACTTCTGATCTATGATCCAACGCTTGCTTTGCTCAACATTAGTGGCCACATAAAATTTTTTGAAGAGCATGTATCATTTTTTTTCCACATCACACATACTTGCTCCTTTGTATTGGTCACATAAAATCCCAATAAAATACTTTTAAGTTTGTGGGTGGAACGTGAAATAATGTAAAAACGTTCAATGGGTATGAATACTTTTTCAAGGCACTGTATCGATATCAGAGTTTTATCTCTCTTACTGACACTACAGAAGGACAGAATTTTGTATTTCATTTTCTGCCAAAATGAAAAAGAAAAACAGCAAAACAAAATTTTATACGACTATTGGATTTTAAGGGTTCTCCAGGATTTTGATATTGATAACCTATCCTAAGGATAGATCATCAATATCTGATTGGTGGGTATCCGACTCCCAGCCCTTTCCCCCCTACCAATCAGCTGTATGAAGAGACCACAGCGCACAGAGTCTCTTCCTAGGCCATGTGACATCACGTTCATCAGTCCCGTGGTCTTGACGAAGCTCAGTCCCATCCAAGTGAATGGGGCTGAGCTGCATTACCAAGCACTGCCACTATACAATGGATGGCACTGTGTTTGGTAAACTGTGAGAAGGCCACGGCGCTCACCAGAGCTCCAGTGTGGACCTTGGCCTCCTAAAAAAACGGCTGGTCGGTGGGAATGCTGGGAGTTGGACCACCACCAATCTCATATGGATGACCTATCCTGGAGAACCTCTTTAGAAAACACCCCTTTCTGATGTATGAGATGTATCCCTTTAATAATCTTTCTGCAAAAATAAAGGTTTGTAAGTGTTTACCTGATGCATGTCACTTTCTCAAGAAGTTGAAGACCTCATAAAAGTGGAAATATTCAACACATTTCCAAACTCTACCCACCCTCTCATCCCCCTACTGAACAGCTCCTCATGTGTTTTGCTGTTTGGGAAGAGGCTGAAAAGGAGCATTCATTCCTCTTATAGTATAAAACAGAGCTCACAAAAATAGCAAAAAATAAATAAAAAATGGGCCCAGGAGGGAGAACAAGGAGGTACCACATCCCATAGGCCAAAGAAGTATTTAACACATCCGTTGGAGAGGAGCCTCACTCAGCTCTGGGAGGAGCAGGACTTCACAGAACTTTACTCCATGCTCAAGATACTATCTTCAGCCGATTAACTAACAGTAGTGAGGAACCGCCATGGCTCGGACTGGGCTCACAATTTTTTTATTCGTCGCGATATTACTGCTGGGTCAGATCAGCGGACAGTCATCTAGGTCAAAGAACAAAAAGGATCGGAGGTCTAAGGAGAAAGGTAAGACTTCATTTCAGCATGACTGAGGTAGAGAGGTTGAACTGGTCAGCACTGGAGGGCACCAAGGAGGTGTCATGTCACCTACTTCTATGGAATTAACTGTAAATGTGATACAACATATCAAAAATGTAAGTTTTTTTTCAGGATTCCAGGATCAGTGGGGGTCTGACTCCCGGCTCCCCCACAATCAGCTGTTTGAAGAGGCTCCGGTAAATGCTATGACCTCTTCCTAGGCCAGTGACGTCACGATCATGGCTTATGGGCAGCTCAGTCCCATTGAAGTGAATGGTACTGAGCTGCAATACCGGGTACAGCCACTATTCCATGTACGGCGCTGTGCTTAGTTTGCAGCGAGGAGGCAGCAATGCTCTCCTGAGCGCAGCGATCCGTGTGGGGTTGAACCGCCACCGATCAGATATTAATAACCTATCTTGAGGTTAGATCATCAATATAGACGTCCAGGAAGACCCCTTTAAATTTAACCATTTTGAGGGGGAACCATTTGTATGTTTCTGGGCCCATTAGCCCTTATATGGTATGATGTAGGCATTTTGCATTATTGGTTGACTCTCTTAAAGGGGACCTGCCACCTCTCCTGAATTGTTTGTTTTAGTAAAGGATTGTATTCCCCGTGCAATAACAATTTTGGATCGCCTGTGTGGTGCCGTTCCTCGGTTAATCCTTCAGAATATTTAGGAATAAATTGACAGCTGGGTGCTACTAATCCCCTTGTCAAAAAGGGGTGTGTCCCGACACAGTCAGCACTGTGTACAGGGACTCCCCCCTACTGGTAGTGTCCAGCTGTCAATCTATTCATACATTTCTAGGAGGAATAACAGAGGTATGACACAATGTAGAGTTCTAAGAAAAATGTTTCAGGATTTTTATTTTATGGGAAACACAAGTATTGACCACAACAGTCATATCAGGAGTGGCAATAGGTTCCCATTAAGGATCTGTATGTCAAGAGACAAAACTTAAAGGTGTGGCCTAGTTCATACCCCTTCCAACATCAAAGGGTCCCCAATAATCAACTATTAGGTTGAATTCACATAACTTTATGTATTTTGCGGTACACAAAACACAGATCCGCAAATGGATGATATATATATATATATATATATACAGGGTCAAAAGTCTCAGGACACCCTTTTATTTCAGAAACGAAAGAGAAAATCAAATATCTGAATACCCAGCCTATCTTGTAGGCTATGTCCAGAACATGGCCGCCATCTTGAAAGCCGCCATATTGGATCAAGTGCAAATTTTTCCAATGGGAAGCGTTTCATGTAGCATATCAACACTGAAAGTTTCAACAACAACTGGGAACGTTCCCTGTGATGCACATCTATTTGACCAGTTCAATGCGTTGTCCTTGGTGCTGAACACAGAACTTTGAATTTTTTGAACTTTCTGTGTTGATCACTTTTGAGCCACAAGAGATATTCCAAATCTTATTGTGGCAATCGATTTCTGAGAAAATTGTGGGCTTCTTTGATATGCTACATGCCCCCCCCCCCTCCCCCCCTTCCCATTGAAAAGAATTTGCCCTTGATCCAATATAGTGGCTTTCAAGATGGTGACCATTTTCCGGACATAGCCTAAAGCAGTGGTCTCCAAGTCCAGTCCTCGGTCATGATTTGAGAATATGTCACAGAATGAACACCCGTGGTAAGTCCTGATGCAGTGACACTAATTATATCACCTGCTCAATACTAAGGAAATCCTAAAAACATGACCGGCAGGTGGTCCCTGAGAACTGGGGTTGAGGAACACTGGCCTAAAGGATAGGCCCTCCTCACCCATGACTTGCTGGGGTATTTAGATATTTCCTTTTCCTTTTCCTTTCTGAAATAAAAGTGTCTCCTGAGACTTTTAACTCGCCCTGTGTCTATACAGTGGTCGCTCAAGTTACAATAGTAATTGGTTCCAGGAACGACCATTGTAAGTGGAGTAATCGGTTCCAAAGCCCCAAAATGTCATCCAAGATTAGAGAAAATGAAGATTTAAGAAAAATAAGCAGATAACTAAGGGAGATAAAACAAGTCCTTACATATAACCAGGGGCGTTTCCAAGTCCAAACATTCAGGGCCCGAAGGTTATGGCAGCTGCAGGGCACAGTGTGATACATTACTACTTGGCAGAGAGGAGGAGACAAGCAGGGCTCCGCCCTCTCTTCTGCAATACCTATGCTGATTGGTGGAGGAGCAGTCAGCAGGCTTCTCTCAGTGCTGCAGCTCCACCAATCAGAGCCTCCTCCTGCCCGCTGACAGAGAGCGCAGGGGAAGCGCTGGTCGGCTGGCACACCATGAGAAAAGCCAGCCACAGTGTAAGGCTACATTCACACATCAGTATTTTTCTATATCCCGATTTTCGGTCCGTTTTTTGCGGATCCGTTGTTCCTGAAAATGTTTCTGTATGTCAACCATATGTCATCCGCAAAAAACGGAAACATGTATAAATTTCAATAAGCAAATAAAGTTGTTTGGATTTCTTTGAAAAAAAATAGAAAAAAAAAAAAGTGAATAAAAGTTTATAAAATAAAAATGTAATTTCCAGGAACGGAATCCGCATAAAACGGATGACATACATAATGACATACGAATGCCTTCCGTTTTTTGCAGATCCATTGACTTTGTATTGTACCAGGATCCGTATTTTGCGGAAAAGAATAGGACAAGTTTTATATTTTTTCGGACATGCGGAACGGAACAACGAAACGGACAGCACACATTGTAAAATGAATGGGTCCAGATCTGGTCCAGATCTGTTCCGCATAAAACGGAACAGATCAGGAAAGAAAAAACGGACGTGTGAATGGACCCTTAGGCTACTTTCACACTAGCGTTCTTTGCGGATCCATCACGCTTCCGTTACAATAATACAACCGCACGCATCCGTCTTGAACGGATCCGGTTGTATTATGTCTTCTAAAGCCAAGACGGATCCGTCATGAACTCCATTGAAAGTCACCGAGGGAAGGATCCATTTTCTATTGTGTCAGAAAAAACGGATCCGCCCCCATCGACTTACATTGTATGTCAGGACGGATCCGTCTCGCTCCAGACAGGCAGCGTTTTGATGTCCGCCTTCGGAGCGGAATGGAGACGGAATGGAGGCAAACTGATGCCTTCTGAGCGGATCCTTTTCCATTTAGAATGTATTAGGGCAAAACTGATCCATTTTGGACCGCTTGTGAGAGCCCTGACCGGATCTCTCAAACGGAAAACCAAAACGGCAGTGTGAAAGTAGCCTTAGTTCTACAGCTGTGTTTTTGGGAATGTGGTGGTTGGGGAGGGGGAGATATATACAGTAATGTAAAGCTGATCATTCCAAGATCACTCCAATAAATGATGGAGTGAATGACTCCCTTTATCTACAAGTATACCGCCAAATAAAGATCCACCAGAAAGCCTCTAGATGAAACACCCCATCTAAGACCCCAAATGACAGCCAACAGATCCTAGCCATTAACCCCTTAAAAGCTATATGATGGAACCGTACATCATAAGTGTTAAGGGGTCGTATGTGAACACATTTGTGCAGTTAAACAGAGGGGGGGGTTGCTCCCTCTGTCCCCCCATCAGAGCCCTGTGATGTGACTGTGGGTACATATCGCTCAAGCCTTAAAAAAAAACCAGATCCTTTAAAAGAATGGATCCTGTGCATCCGTTTTAGCCATTTCCATCAGAGATCGTTTTTTTTTTTTATAAGGTGGGGAAAAAAAGTCCTGCATGCAGTACGGTCTAAAAAAAACGGATCTCAGATGGTAATCGCTAAAAAGTATAATCTGTTTCTAGTGCTAAGGCGTGTGTATGTGTGTGGGGGGGGGGGGGGACAGGGCGGATATTTCAAGAATATGGCACATATGCATTGGGGCTTGAGCCCCAGATCTTTTGAGACCCTAGGAAAGCCCCTGCATATAACAGCCAGGAATAGCTGCTAACTAGCAAATGATACAGCGAGGTTACCAGAGAAGTGCCTCGATTAGTTGGGTCTGAGCCTGAGACATTGTATGTTGAGTCTGGTTTAAACTTACGATGGGTCAGAGAAGACCACTGGATGTAATATTGTATCCTGAGGCCATTGTATCTTGAGGGATCACTGTATACTATATATATATATATATATATATATGTTTATTTTTATTTTTAATTTTTTTGAGTTGTCTGGGTCCAGTAATTCCAATAACACACCCCAGTTATGTGCTCAGTGATAATTCGCCTATGAACAGACCCTACGAGTACACGGAGTACATTGTGGTGTTTACCAAGCTCAAACAGGAAATGTGATGTGGACTTTCTGGAAACAGTCATGAAAAGAGTCAAATGTGTAAAAATGATCCGTGAGTTATTGAAATGCTGCTCCGCTCAGGAGGAAGGATAATATTTGACTTCTTCAAAATGAATGCACCGTTTACAAAAAGTTCTACCAAGTGAGCGCTGAGGTCTTCACTGAAAATCGCACCGTAGATGCTGCAGAGCTGAGTTTGTCGATTTGCACAGCTAACGTTATATTTTTTTATGTGTTGTTTTAAGTAAATCCACTGCATTATGTGATCTGAGTTATCACAAAAACTCACCGATCCGGATCTGACCCATCTTTGTATTGGAGTACTGTATTTAGAGGGGCTGTCTCAGCAAGTGGCATTTATCATCAGGCACTTACTGATGTATTGTGATTGTCCATATTGCCTCCTTTGCTGGCTGGATTCATTTTCCCATCACATTATACATTGCTTGTATCCAGGGGTTACGACAAAAGGCTGCAGCGCATATACAAGGTGGACAGGAGCTGCTGCGCATGCATGCCTACTGTATGTGCGCCCCCATGGGAGGCCTGCACCTTTTACTATAGTGTGCAAGCGCGACCACCGCTGATGGATTGCAGGGTGGTCGTAACCCCTGGATATGAGCAGTGTATAATGTGATGGAAAAATGAATCCAGCCAGCAAAGGAAGCAATATGGACAATCCCAATACATTAGGAAGAGCCTTGTATTAACTTTCTCTACATAATAAATGCCATTTGCTCAACCCCTTTAAGTAAAAAAAAACTAAAAATACCATAAGAAGGTAGACTGTTCCATGTCGGAGTTTGTCCACCATTTATTAAGTGATAGCCTATCCTCATGATAGGGTATCACTAGACGATTGGTGGGGTGTCCTAGAGATGGCTTGGGCCTCATGCCCACGGCCGTTGTGCGGCCGTTCCATGCATTGGGGACCGCAATTTGCTGCGGCCAGGACGGATCAAGACTCATTCAACTTGAATGGGTCAGTGATCCGTCCGCACTTCAAAAAAATAGAACACGGACAGAAACACCATGGAGGCACTCCGTAGTGCTTCCGTGGGGTTCCATGGCTCCGTTCCGCACCACAGCTCCGGATTGCGGACCCATTCAAGCCGGGCAACAGCCGTGTGCATGAGGCCTTATCCTGAGGATAGACTTTTACGTAAAGGGGTTGTGCAGGGGTTTTATATTGATGACCAATCTTCAGGATAGGTCATCAATATCTGATCAGCGGGGGTCCGACACCCAGCAATTATTTACATGGGGCAATTATTTACTCGAGGAGCTAATCGAGCCAACTATTAGGAACTTAATGTTCATATGCACGCTCGTTCCTGACAACTGGCCAATTATTGGCCCATGTAAATTGGCCAAGGGGTTGTCCACCTTTTATTGAAGGGGTTGTGCAGGGGTTCTGTATTGAAGACCTGCACCAATCAGCTGTTTGAAGAGGAGGCGTTTCTACATTCAAGTACTTTTAATTACACTCGCTTCCAAGACGATGGTCAGTGTAATGAAGAGGAAGCAGCGCTGGCATGGAGCACCTCCTCCTCTTCAAGCAGCTGATCGGCGGGGGGTGCCAGTTGCAGGTCTTCAATATAAAACCCCTGCACAACCCTGCAATTTGCGATCCCCAATGCACGGGCAACGGCCGGGACGGATCAAGACCCATTCAAATTGAATGGGTCCGTGATCCGTCTGCACCGCAAAAAAATAGAACAAAAATAGAACATTCAAGTTAATGGGTCCGCATCCGTGATGCGGGGAGCACACGGCCGGCGCCTGCATATTGCAGACCCGCTGTTTGTGGGCCGCAATACTGCCACGGCCTGGCATCGGCCGTATGCATGAGACCTTAAAAAAAGGTGGACAACCCCTTGGTCAATTTACATGGGCCAATTTTTGGCCAGTTGTCAGGAACGAGCGTGCATATGAACATTAGGTTCCCAATAGTTGACTCCATTAGCTGCTCGAGTAAATAGTTGCCCCATGTAAATCTAACACCAATTACCCTACAAAGAGTTGTTTTTTTTATTGCTTCACCTCCACACAAAAAATGTATAAAAATTAGATCAAAAAGTTGTACACATTCAATTGGTATCACAGAAAACTACAGATCGCCACGCAAACAATGAGCCCTCACACAGCTCAGTAGACTAAAATATAAAAAACATTATGGGGGTCAGAATGTGGCAATGTTTTTATGTTTTTTTAAAGGCCGGGAGTAAAAAAATAAAAACATAAAAATGGGAAATAACTCTGTCAGGTTGTACACGATTGGACAAACATGGCTGCATTCTTCCAAAAACAACACAGGTTGTGTCTGGTATTACTTCCACGTACCTGAACTCCAGCTTCAGACTCAATCCATGGACAGATATGGTGCCGTTTCTAGAAGAAAGTAATATATTATAATCGCTTTAAAGAGAACCTTATTAAACCAGACATAATGGCTGGTAGGGTTGATCCTACTGAGTAAAATTATATCTGTCGTATGATCCGCTGTCGCGCTGTTTCAGAGATAATAAACATCTTAATATTGTGGTAATGAGGTCTTCAGCGCACCGAGGGGCAGGCCTGAGTCTTTTGAAGCCCCAGGGTTTCTCCACCCTCACTTACAGCCACTGCCTACAGCCCCTTGATTGACAGGGCCAGGCATCCTCTATTAGCGCATGCGCAGTAGTCTGTGGTACTGGAGAAGCAAAGGCAGATGTACTGAAAATGCGCTGATAGTGGAAACTGTGGCTCAGGCACGAGATAACAGAGCCAGGTGAGATGCCTGGTACTGTCAATCAAGGTGATGATGCAAGTGACTGTGAGGGGGGAGGAGCTCTGGGGCTTCAAAGGGTTCGGGCCCGCTCCTTGGTGCTTCGAAGGCCTCATAAATAAAGGAATAAGATGTTCAGTTTCTAAGGAATGGCAGATATAAAAAATGTTCGATTATTTTGGATGAGTGCAATAAAATAAACTAGTTACTTCTAACTCAATGCCGTATTGGAAACCTTATGAGGGAACCTTGGCCAGGGCTTTAAAGTGAAGGTTGGCATCACAGAGACCTGTTAGAAGAAGACAGCTTTGATGATTGCTAGAATGAAGGGGCACCACTAAACCCTTCTGAGTGCCATGCCCCTGTGGCTTTTGGCTGGGAGATCATTGACCGTGTTGACAGGTCTCCCATTGACTTCAGTAGAACTGAGCTCAGGCCTCGTTACAACTCATGAACCTCAAGGAGGCTACAGATAGCTTCTGGCATACTAAAATTGAGAAAAAGTCTAAAAGTGAAAAGGAAATAAAAAAATGTTTCTCCATAGGGTCTCATATGATGAAGTGTACAAGAGATTAGGTTGGCTCTTTACTTTCTAGGGGACCTTGAATTTGTAATTGTCTGTGTTACATGTTCTCCTTTTTTTTCTCTCATGTTCTCATTGTCTGAAGAAAAAGATGGAGACCTGAAATCACAGATTGACAAGTTGTGGCGTGAGGTGAACTCCTTGAAGGAAATGCAGGCATTGCAAACAGGTAAATGCGTTCTCCCAGTCTATAGGAGCCTGAGCATCCATGTCTGTATCTTTCCTGGCATACTGGGACTTGTAGCTTCACACTAGACCTGAGTGACAAGTTAATTCATAACAAATCGAATTTATTCTCAAACGTCGGCAAAGCTGCTGAATCGAATTCTTCAAAACTTCGCTCATCTCTAGTATTACCTGGCTGTGCATTAACCCTTTCCACAGTGCAGTGCAGATACAGGGCAATAACAGTGCAAAAGAACAGGATATATTAGAATAAGCATATAGAATGCAGTTCAACAATACTAAACAGTAAAAGTACACACAACAGCATAAATCATAGTTCAAGTTAAAGGGGTAGTTCCATGACAAATATTCTACAGTTTTCAAACCAGCACCTGGATCTGAACACTTTTGTAATTGCAAGTAATTAAATATATAGCATAGCCACTGAGTTATTTAATAAAATGTATCTGTATAGCGCCACCTGCTGTTTTTTTTCTTATTTCTTTGTCCTGCTCATTGAGATGGCCGCACATGCTCAGTTTCATACTTCAACTGCCTCCTGAGCTGTGATAGGCAGAGCATGGACACGCCCCCTTAGCTGCAGCAGAAAAGACACTCCCCTTGAGCTCAGATTGATATAAATCTAGCAGAGCAATGACTGGGGAGATCTCGGGACCCATGTGAGGGACAGGGCTGGTTTTAGCTTTGTTAGAAAGAGACTGTCATGTACTATAGGATGTCAATTTTTTTTACCTTAGTCATCGAAGAACCCCATTAACCCTTCAAAGTGCAATAAAGTCGATGGCTTTGCACAGTAGCAATAGGGGCAAATGTCTACAAACATCCATACAGTTCAGCGCTCCATACACCAGGTGCCCTTCTAACTTAAAGGGGTTATCCAGTATCTACAACAGCCCCCTATGTGCCGGGCCTCTCCATGGGAATATACTTACCCTGCTCTCTGCGGCGCTCCTGGGCCCGCACCGCTGCTGCTTCTCCCTGTACACGGATGAAAACATCCGGTGTCGGGGTGCAGTACGCAGCCCTGCAGGGTGAGCGAATGTGAGGTCACAGGGGTAGTTAAAAAACCGAGGGTTGTTCTTGGTACTCACAGTTTTTATATACCCTGGGCAGGCATACAGCAGTGATGGAGAGGCTGGCACATGGATCCTCTGGGGCACTCTCTGTGTATAGGGACCAGGCCAGGTGGTAGGTGAGGTGCCCTGGGTGTTGTAGGTTTAGTGTGCCTGTGGCAAGATCCCTTATAGTTCGTGACGCCAGAGTCGGTAACGGTGGCACACCGATTTGTTGTAGGAATAATTGAGGTACACAAAGTTGCAGTGAACCAAAACTTCTTTCTACTGAACAGTCCAACTATATACAGTCTTCAGTTAGTTCCATATGCATAATGTTGAATACAGGCAGGCTTCATACAAATGGCAGGCAAAGTCTTTGCAAGATACTCAGAGGGAATAACACTTACAGATCAGGCTGTACTTTCCTCAGATCCTGTCTGGCTTTCACCAAGGCCCGTATGCCCTATAGCTGGCTTTATCCTTGGGTAGGGAAAACTTCCTCTGGTATATGTCTTCTTGCTGTAAATATCCTTCTGCCCTTCAGCTTTCTATTTGGCTGGATAAAAGTGTCTCTGCACTGTACTTTTAAAGGTGCTATATATCTTCAGGAGGTAACTTCTTCCCCTCGATTAACTTCTGAGCTTCTCTCGCTCAGGGACCTCAGGCAGGCTAGACTGAGCTACTTAGCCTCCTGGATTAGACTGAACTAACCCCTTCCTGTCTGGGCCTAACTATATATACTAAGGGGTTCCCTAGCTCCCTCTACAGCTTGGGAGGAGAAATTACACCCCTAACAGGCCTGGTACACAGGAATTAACATGACATTATACATTACAATGCAATATAAAATACCATAGCAATTTCACACAGGAGGTGGAGAACAACATGACCCTTAGTAGTGCCCACCCTTACGTAGTGGGACACTACAGGGGGAGGCGGAGCAGCCAATGGCAGGCGGGGATGGGGACGAGCCTCCCTAGCACCGCGGGTGACGCTAGGGCGGCTCGTCCCAGTCCCCACCTACCATTGGCTGCCCCCCAACACCGGTTGTTTTATTCTGTGTACAGGGAGAAGCAGCAGCGACTTGGACTCATTGATTTTTTAATTCAGTGCTTGGATTGATATCATGCTGCTCCGCTCTTGCAATCGACTCCTCTTTTGTGGGGCTGGTACACAGGTTGTGGTCTGGCTCTGCAATGTTCTTTCTCTCTGAATTGAGCAGGACACACTTGGTGACTAGCTTTCTCGACCTAGGTCTGCAGACACCTGTCCCTGTCCAGGACACACACCAGACTCGGTCTACTACATAGAGGACCTGTCACTGTACAGGCTCAAACCCCAGCTGTCTTCTGATCTTTGGTTCCCTCTTCCTGACACACAGCACCTGGACACTGTGGCAGGCTCTGCATGCAGGGGGAGTGTAGCTCCTCTGCGGGTTACACGGACATGCCCCCTGGTCTAGAGAGGCGCAAACATCTCATATTAAACCGGAACTCTAGGGGAGTTTGATTAGTAAATATGCCAATCAGTATCCAAAGTGCCATTATGTGCCCACATAGCTGTACAGTGCCACATCCTGCAATACTGTGCCCACATAGTGCCATAGTGTTCAACATAGAGCCATATTGGTAATTCCTACAATTATATATTAGTGAACTACATAAACAATCGCTTGGTCTATATCTATCTCTCTCATATCTATCTATCTATCTATCTATCTCATATCTCAAATAAAATCAGCTTTATTGGCAGGACTAAATACATTTTAGCATTGCCAAAGCAAGTGGAAAATAATTGGGTAGGGTTGGGGGATGGGGACATATACAGGGCGGAGGTATAGGAGTCCATGGTATATCAGGCTCCTCTCAGTCTATGGCAGGCAGTAATATATTGTGCTGCTATGGCCGCTGTGTTCTCCTCTTTCCCCAGCAGTATGGAGAGTCTCTCCTTCTCCTCCATGGAGGTGAAGTCTGGGCAGAGATCAGACAGTCTCCTGCAGTGAGTCTCCCTGACTGCTGAGTATTTGGGGCACCGCAGCAGGAAATGAGCCTCATCCTCCACGGCCTCCTGGTCGCACTGCTGGCACAGTCTGCTCTCCCTGGGCTTGTACCTCTGTCAGTGACGGATTCAATGAGCAGGCTGTGGGCGCTCAGTCTGTAGCAGCTCAGGATCTGTTCTGTAGGCTCTGGTAAACTGTCAGCTTCTGTGATGTTCGCATGTCGTTCCTCCAGACCCTGGTATACTCCTCTTTACCCTTGTGTATCATCCTCTGGATTTCCCCCTTTGCCAGGCTGTATTGGTTGGTGGCTTGGGCAGGCTGGTTTTGGGTGACTTGTTACAGGGTGCTTTGTTTTTCTAGGGCTTCTTGGTGTAGCAAGGCTTTGTGATGACAGGAGCTGGGACTGCTGCTATGCAGATGGGCTCTGAATAATAGCGCCCTCTTCTGGACAGCAAAGTAAAGTGGGAATCTGCCCAGTTCTGCTCGACAGGCGCTCTTTGAGGTGCTTCTGTGAACCTGGAGAAAGTGTGTGCGGCCATTGAGAATATGAAGTCCAAGGCTTCGACATAAGTTCAGCAATTTTCTGCCACTTTTATTTACTATGCTGTCATAGCTGTTCCTCTCGGTGTGGACTGAGCTGTCACAGTCAGTGTCTGCTCCGAATATATAGACATTCCCGTCAGTTGTCAGGTAGTCTCTCTCCCTCCCTGTTCTTGCATTGAGGTCTCCAAAGATGAGAACATTGCCCAGGGCCTGGAAATGGGCGGCTTCCCTCTGTAGGATCTCAAAGCTGTCGGGATTGAAGTATGGAGACTCTGGTGGAGCTATGTATGCTGCACAGAGGTAGACGTCAGCCCGAGAGGTGAGGATGCAGCGGCCTATCCTTACTCAGATGTGGCTGTCTCCTCTCTTCACTGGTCTGATCTGCTCATGGAGCTCCTCTTTATACCAGACTAATATTCCTCCTGAGCTCCGGCCCAGCTTGACTCTTTGTTTTTCAGAGCAGAGACAGAGATCTCCCTGTATCCGGTGGGCCCCAGGGATTTATTCTCTGTCTTAGTCCATGTTTCTAGGAGGATCTGTATGTCAATGCACCTTACATCAGAAGGCTGAAGTGTTCAGGCCCTGAATGTTCCAGCGGCTGACAATAAGAGATGTCATTGTTTCTCTGTATACCTTGTAATGAGCTGCCCTCCATAGGACAAGCTGGATTCTTGACGGTGCCCATGTTGTAGCAGTTTGGTCCAGTAAGTGTTCTGCATAGAGTGCTGAGCAGGGTCTTTATCTCCTCAATGTCTCTGCTCTGCATTACTCTATGTGAGGCAGGTGGATTCCTTCATGGTTTGTGCCTCTGATGGCCATATTTTGGGTAAAGGTCACCATTTCCAGTTTGTTGAGGAGGGTATGAGGTTTCAGGTCTATTTGTTGTTGGTGACTTCTCCATAGGTTTTTGTCTTGTGTGGGGTCTGGGGTCTCTGTTGAGCACTAGGTCTTTGAATTATTTGGCTAGAAGGCTAACTCCTTGGGTATTGAGGTGTTTATTGTCACATAGATGATGATGATGGTTTATGGAGGGGTGTTGTTCCAGAGTGATGTCTGGCCTGGCGCTGATTTTTTCTGCCAGCTCTGTGTTGATGCTCTGGATGATGTGTTCAGGGATGTCCTTTCTTGGGAGCAGAGATGACAGGATGATATTACAGCTGGGGAACTTCTGTTATGCGGTCCCTGCTAGCTGGCTCAGTTGTCCTGCTATAAGTTGGTCCTGGAGGTTATTGGTGCCTGTGTGTATGATAATGTGGTGGGGTTTGGTGAAATATGGATTATTGATGATGGCTGTTGCTTGTTCGATAGTAGAGCAGCAGATTTTACTGACTCTTTTTCCTGGAAAAAGTCGCTTTGTGTTCAAGTACCGTATTTTTTGCCCCATAAGACGCACTCCCCCCCCCCCCCCCCCCAAAGTGGGGGGGAAATGCCCCTGCGTCTTATGGGGCGAATGCTTCCATTTTACATCACAGTCTGCGATGTATGAGCCGGGAGAGAGGAGGGGCTGGAGTCCGGAACTAGGGGCGGGGCCCGGTGCAGTCACTGTACTCTTACACCGGGCCCCGCCGCTCACCAAAGTATTTATAAACCTGAATCCTTATCCTGTTATTAAGTTGAACTAACGCTGCGCTCTCCCATGTTCCCCTGTATCCCCACATCACTTACTTAAGCTTCAATAGCAGGCAGAGCGGACGGCAGCAGTAACGTCACTCACTGACGTAGAGCGCCTGCTCCGCCCACTTTATGAATGAAGCAGGCGGAGCAGGCGCTCGACGTCAGTGAGTGACGTTACTGCTGCCGTCCGCTCTGCCTGCTATTGAAGCTTGTTCGTAAGTGATGTGGGGATACAGGGGAACATGGGAGAGCGCAGCGTTAGTTCAACTTAATAACAGGATAAGGATTCATGTTTATAAATACTTCGGTGAGCAGAGGGCCGGTGTATTGGGGGACACTGTTATGAGGGGGATCTGTGGATGACATATAGCAGTGTCATCCACAGATCCCCCACATAACAGTTCCATCCACAGATCTCCCACCCCATAACAATGCCATCCACAGATCCCCCACCCCATAGCAGTACCATCCACAGATCCCCCATAACAGTGCCATCCAGATCCCCCATAACAGTACCATCCACAGATCCCCCATAACAGTGCCATCCACAGATCCCCCATAACAGTACCATCCACAGATCCCCCAAAACAGTGCCATCCACAGGTCCCCCACATGACAGTGCCATCCACAGATCCCCCATAATAGTGTCATGCACAGACCACCATTAATACAAAACCCACCAAAAGCACACCTTTTGGTTAAAAATGTTTTTTTTCTTATTTTCCTCCTCAAAAACCTAGGTGCGTCTTATAGGCTGGTGCGTCTTATAGGGCGAAAAATACGGTATTTACCATTGGAGTCTATAATCAGAACAGTATCAGGGCATGGTGACTTACTGCTCCTGTGTTGTCTCATGTTCATGTCCGGTCTGCTGCTCGGGCTTCTTGTAGGAAGCTGCTGTGTTGGGGTTCTGGTAATGGTTGGCTCTGTTGTTGGGGTCTGTTGTGGTTGTGTACTTGGGGCTGTCAGCTCTGGTCCCCCTTTTATTACTCTACTGTCCTTTGCTTTGCTCTCATTTTCTGTTATTTCCATTTGGCAGTTAGTTGATATATCGGTGTCATGGCTGCTGGCTTTCATTTGGTTCTCACACCCTTCTTTCCCTGGGTTCCTCTCCTTGATTAGGGGATAAGTCTGGGATTTCAGCTTTTCTATCTCTGGTCTCAGTTTTGTGTTTTCTTGCTGCAGTTCTTGTAATTTACCTCTTATTTCCTGCAGGTCTGAGGCCTGCTCACACTTCAGTCTGGTTCTCTCTTCAGCAACTTGGTCATTTGCATTTTTGTCACCAGAATTTCTTTGAAGCTTCTCTTTAAAGTGTATAAAGTCTCTTTCTAGCTGAGATAAGCAATCTTTGAGGATCTCTAGGGAGGGGTGTGAGGAATTAGGACATGGGGCTGGTGTCTCTGGTGGTTTTCTCTCTAGGGGTAAGGAGGTCTCTGGTGGTTGTCTCTGTAGATTTGGGATCATCACTGCTCTTAGTCAGTTCTTTGTAGGTTTGTGCCTGGACTTTAATATGAGGGAGGATATCTTCAAACTGGCCGAGGTTGTCCTCAGTGCCCTGGATGACTATGGTGCCATTATTGTACACGTTGATGGCGAGTGTGACGTTATTGTCATTTTGTGGGTCTTTTACCCTGACCTTGTTGATGCCACACCTGGTGATATTCTTATAATGCCTGCACAGGGATGTGTGCCAGGCGGTGGGCTGCTCGCTATAGAAAAGCACATTAGTTTTTCTCTTTTCTTCTTCCTTTAAGGTAAAATCACTGAAAAGGGTTTCTGGTCTCTCTCTAATTTTGGCATGTTTTATGACTTCTCGCTTGAGTGCTTCTCTGGCCTTCACAGTATGTGATCTCCTGGGTGTCTGACCCCCTGCTGTCTGAGGCTACAGTCTCTAGCTCTATCCTATGATCAGCTACATTCTTGGAGCTTTCTTTTTCTAAATTATCATTTTCTAAATTGTAGTTTTCCATTTTCTGGAAGCTCTCCATATTCTTTACTTCTATGGGGTGTGCTCTCTAGAAGGACTATTAGGTGATGGAGCTGAGTGCACTTACCTTTAGATGCCTTCAGAGGCTCAGCTCTGTCTGATGCTCCCTGTTGCTTGTAGTCTGTGTTATAGGTAGAGTTCTTGTCTGATCAATAAAATCCTGTTTTTATCCTTTTTTGTCCTTATTTTCAGAGATTTTTAGCCTTCCTTGTTTCTGTCATCCATGGAGTCAATATTTTCCAGATTTTGTCTTACAGATTGCTCATTACAAGGTATAAATTGGTGGAAACTCAGGAGCTCATGTTTAGTGCTGTTTACTCCTGGGACTCCTGTATCTATCTCATATCTATCCATTTATCTATCTCCTATCTATTATCTATCTATTATCTATCTATATATCTATCCTTCTATCTATCTATCCTCATATATATCTCATATCTATCTATCTATTTATTTCATATCTATCTATCTAATATCTATCTATCCTTCTATCTATCTATCTTTCTCATATCTATCTATCTATCTATCTACAATAAAGAAAAAGTTCCACTGCACTTCCATATGGTGAAAGAAATCTGTCCTTTATTCACCCATGCAGCTTTTCTGTCCACTTGCTGGGACTTTTTTCAAGCAATACAAAAAGTGCCATATGCCAAACATATATATCTCAAGTTCAATTAAAGTGCATACATAAGTGATAAAGTGCATAGTAAATATATATACAAAAAGAACAAATAATCTGCGCATAGTAATTCATTATATAGTCCAATATATATTATCATCAATACGTGTTCATATATACCTCAAAAACATGATTCCACAATATAAAAAATTGTACAAATAGATAATAGGTTATTAGTGAAATAATGTGTACCCATGGGCATGATATCATATAAATTAAGATTAAAAACATACGGACATCAGCCGGAGTTAAAGGGGTTATCCCACTTCGCCTTTTCATACTTACCTGCTGCCAGCGCGCCGTTCACTTCCTGGATTCTGGCTGGGGGCGGGCTTCATCTTGATTGAAGTCTTCCCCCGGCCGAGCCGCACGCTGGACTGAACGCGCACGCCGCTGCGCATGCGCCATGGTGACTTATTCCTGGCCAGGATAGTACAGAGCCGACGTGCGCGTTCGCGGCTCTGTAATATTCTGGCCAGGAAGAAGTCACCATCGCGCGTGTGCGTTCAGGACAGCGAGCGGCCCGGCCGGGAGAAAAGAAGGAGTTTTCTGCGCAAGCGTGGCCACCGGGATTCCGGAGAAGAGCAGTGGCCGTAACCAGGGGAGACTGAATGACAACAATGAGGTAAGTGGGGATGAATTTTATTAAATATATTTACAAATATGATCACTGTCAAATCATTAACAGATTTAACAGTGATCATTATGATGGGAATACCCCTTTAATCAATGTTCTGCGCAATCTCCAAGGAGCTAGTATCAAGTCAGTGACAAGAGAACATACACTGTGTCGTCACGTTTGATGCGCAGTGCAGTCATCATGTCAGTTATCAGCTGATCCATGTGTTATCGTACTACCATGGTAACTATAAACAAGCGCCACATCCACATGGAAACCCACAACCTAACAGTGGTATATAATCAGCAGTTCGCCTGTCATCAACCACGCATCCAATACCTATTATGAGTGACCTGTAAAAATAAGGGGACCAGGTGCGGTACGTCCCACCATCACGTGCATTACAACCGCACACCGTGAAGTCTGAACACCGCTCGATATATGGTTCACATACATCGAACACCGTGGCAGAACAAATTATCCCTCCTATAGATATACATAATGTCAGGGAAATATAGTGCGTGTGAGTTCTAGATATAACTCCATTTTGCCCCCTGTAAATATTTTGGGGTTGCCAAGGAATATTGCAAAGAAAAAAGTTATATAAACCGAGAAAAATAATAGTATTAATTCAGCCATGATTTTTTGCACGAAGGGTTAACGCCGGTTGAATGTCCAACTTGCTTGACTTGTTCTGTGTCTGCAATAAATAAAACAATACAAAGTATTATCATCATAATCGGGCCCCTTTTATATAAATACTGACTCACATTCAGATGTGGTAGAGATACAGGGAACCGCAGAGGAAAAACACAAACCGCAATCCCATTAGTATAAGAACCAAGGTTTGGAGGCCACATTCAGACCATTAGGTTTTAGAGAATTCAAGGTGAAAATCCATTCTACCGTAACTCACGTTTTTTTTAGAGAGAGGATGTGATTCGCTCCCCTACGTGTTACAGGAACATGGTCCACGATCATGAATTGGAGATCGTTCTCACCACGCTGCTTCTTCTTTTTTATCTATCTATCTCATATCTATTATCTATCTATTATCAATCTATAAGAAAGAAATCTAGTGGGCAGCACAGCAGTATTTTTGTAAAAATGGAGTGCCAGCGACTGAAGAGGTGATCCACCAACTATACAAAAATGAAAAAACTCCACGGCACTTCCAAAAAAGTATACGTTTATTCACCAGAAAGCGATGTTTCACTCCTCTCAATGGGACCGTTCTAATATCTATCTATTTATTATCTATCTATCTATTATCTATTATCTATCTATTATCTATCTATCTATCTATCTATCTATCTATCTATCTATCTATCTATCTATTATCTATCTATTATCTATCTATCTATCTATCTATTATCTATCTATTATCTATCTATCTATCTATTATCTATTATCTATCTATCTATCTATCTATCTATCTATCTATCTATCTATCTATCTATCTATCTATCTATCTATCTATCTACCGGTATCTATCTCATATCTATCTATGTATCTATTTATCATCTATTTATCATCTATCTATCTAATATCTATCTATCTATCTATCTATCTATCTATCTATCATCTATTATCTATCTATCTATCTATCTATCTACACACAGTATACTAATTAAACTCAGTCTTACAATAGGTATCTAGAACTCCAGCCACCTCCTGGCATATCGTCTGGGCAGTGTTGTTATAAAATGCCCATTATGTACCAGTCTCTGGTTATCTCACCTCCCAAATATCATTTTAATTGCAACCTTTATATCCTTTCTCAATCTGATGCTGAACATTGGCGCTGCCATCACACAGGGACGTTTCCTAGGTCCCATGGTGCATGAAACCAATAATTATTTAGTCTGTAAACTGCAAGCCAAAAATATCCCTTGTAGACAGCACCGATTCTGCACCGTCACTGGAAGTTCTACAAGTTATAAACTCCGACCCGACAGTGCCCCGGATACATAGATAGAAACGACAATATGACGCTCCTTCATTAGGAGCTCAGCATAAGCCATTACTGCTTTTCATATTTACCAAATTCACCACATTGCCCCATATAGGACAAGAGCAAAAACAGGCCTTCAAAATACATACCCCACACAAATCCAGAAATACCTACATCATGACTATTATGCTCAGGTCACCTACCTAATCAGGCCGTCTGCCGCTCCTCCTCGCTGGCATGATGATGTCCTGTGGCCCAGGAGGAGCTGAGCGGAGGATGGGAGGGGTAGTGGCTGCAATGTTTATTCACAGTGGCAATGCTCACACCGTTTGCAAGCACCGTATTCTGGTATACAGCAGATGTGTCATACTCGGTTGACCAGCTAATAGGACTACCAGGAGGTAGCTGTCAGAGCTGCATCCTTCTCCAGAAATGGATGGTTGTTTGAAAAAGAAGCACAACCCCTGAGCTTACAGCATGCGGTTTGTTAATACACTGCTCAAAAAAATTAAGGGAACACTTAAACAACACAATGTAAGTCCAAGTCAATCACACTTCTGTGAAATCAAACTGTCCATTTAGGAAGCAACACTGAGTGACAATCAATTTCACATGCTGTTGTGCAAATGGGATAGACAACAGGTGGAAATTATAGGCAATTAGCAAGACCCCCCCAATAAAGGAGTGGTTCTGCAGGTGGTGACTACAGACCAATTCTCAGTTCCTATGCTTCCTGGCTGATGTTTTGGTCACTTTTGAATGCTGGCGGTGCTTTCACTTTAGTGGTAGCATGAGACGGAGTCTACAACCCACACAAGTGGCTCAGGTAGTGCAGCTTATCCAGGATGGCACATCAATGCGAGCTGTGGAAAGAAGGTTTGCTGTGTCTGTCAGCGTAGTGTCCAGAGCATAGAGGCGCTACCAGGAGACAGGCCAGTACATCAGGAGACGTGGAGAAGGCCGTAGGAGGGCAACAACCCAGCAGCAGGACCGCTACCTCCACCTTTGTGAAAGGAGGAACAGGAGGAGCACTGCCAGAGCCCTGCAAAAAGATCTCCAGCAGGCCACAAATGTGCATGTGTCTGCTCAAACGGTCAGAAACAGACTCCATGAGGGTGATATGAGGGCCCGACGTCCACAGGTGGGGGTTGTGCTTACAGCCCAACACCGTGCAGGAAGTTTGGCATTTGCCAGAGAACACCAAGATTGGCAAATTCGCCACTGGCGCCCTGTGCTCTTCACAGATGAAAGCAGGTTCACACTGAGCACATGTCTCAGACGTGACAGAGTCTTGAGACGCCGTGGAGAACGTTCTGCTGCCTGCAACATCCTCCAGCATGACCGGTTTGGCATTGGGTCAGTAATGGTGTGGGGTGGCATTTCTTTGGAGGGCCGCACAGCCCTCCATGTGCTCGCCAGAGGTAGCCTGACTGCCATTAGGTACCGAGATGAGATCCTCAGACCCCTTGTGAGACCATATGTTGGTACGGATGGCCCTGGGTTCCTCCTAATGCAAGACAATGCTAGACCTCATGTGGCTGGAGTGTGTCAGCAGTTCCTGCAAGACGAAGGCATTGATGCTATGGACTGGCCCGCCCGTTCCCCAGACCTGAATCCAATTGAGCACATCCGGGACATCATGTCTCGCTCTATCCACCAACGTCACGTTGCACCACAGACTGTCCAGGAGTTGGCAGATGCTTTAGTCCAGGTCTGGGAGGAGATCCCTCAGGAGACCGTCCGCCACCTCATCAGGAGCATGCACAGGCGTTGTAGGGAGGTCATACAGGCACGTGGAGGCCACACACACTACTGAGCCTCATTTTGACTTGTTTTAAGGACATTACATCAAAGTTGGATCAGCCTGTAGTGTGTTTTTCCACTTTAATTTTGAGTGTGACTCCAAATCCAGACCTCCATGGGTTGAAAAATTTGATTTCTATTTTTTTATTTTTGTGTGATTTTGTTGTCAGCACATTCAACTATGTAAAGAACAAAGTATTTCAGCAGAATATTTAATTAATTCAGATCTAGGATGTGTTATTTTTGTGTTCCCTTTATTTTTTTGAGCAGTGTATTAAAGGGGTTATCTCATGATTGATATAAAAAAAAATGAAAATCAGACATCATAAAGTACATGACAACCTCTTTCTAACAAAGCTAGAACCAGCCGTGTACCTCACATGGATCCAGAGATCTCCTTGTTCATTGCTCTGCAAGATTTATTTCAAGATGGCAGCTCAGAGGGCATGTCCTTTTTGAGGGGGTATTTCCTTCCTGCCACATCACTCTCTATCACAGCTCATGGGTGTGTCCTATCATCAGCAGATCTCAATCACAGCTCAGGGGTGTGTCCTCTGTGGCTGCAGTTCTCTTCCTATCACGGCTCAGGGGTGTGTCCTCTGTGGCTGCAGTTCTCTTCCTATCACGGCTCAGGGGTGTGTCCTCTGTGGCTGCAGTTCTCTTCCTATCACGGCTCAGGGGTGTGTCCTTTGTGGCTGCAGTTCTCTTCCTATCACGGCTCAGGGGGGTGTCCTCTGTGGCTGCAGTTCTCTTCCTATCACGGCTCAGGGGTGTGTCCTCTGTGGCTGCAGTTCTCTTCCTATCACGGCTCAGGGGTGTGTCCTCTGTGGCTGCCGTTCTTTGCCTGTAACTGTCTCTAGGAGATATAGTTGGTAGCAGATGAAAGATGGAACTGAGCATATGCGTCATCCTCAGTGATGTTACTGAAGTGGACAGAGAAATAAGGAAAATAACAAACAGCAGGTGGCGCTATACAGATAGATTTTATTGCACAATTCAGTGGCTGTAATACATTTTTTAATTGCATGCAATTGTAAAAGTATTCAGATCCAGGGGATGGTTTCAAATGTTTTTATATATTTTTGTAGGACAAGCCTTTTACAGTTAAAGGATTTATCCCATGACTAATGTAAATAAATGACAACCTCTTCGTAACAAAGCTAGAACCAGCCCTGTACCTCACAGGGATCCAGAGATCTCCCCATTTATAGCTCTGCTAGATTTATATCAAGCTCACAGCTCAAGGGGAGTGTCTTCTCCGCTATAGATAAGGGGGCATGACTCAGCTCTCCCTATCACAGCTCAGGAGGCGTGTCCACGCTCTCCCTATCACAGCTCAGGAGGCGTGTCCACGCTCTCCCTATCACAGCTCAGGAGGCGTGTCCATGCTCTCCCTATCACAGCTCAGGAGGCAGTTGAAGGATGAAACTGAGCATGTGCAGCCTTCTCAGTGAGTAGGAAAAAGAACAAACCGCCGATGGCGCTATAACAGATACATTTTATTGAATAGTTCAGTAGCTATACAAAAATTTTAATTACATGCAATTACAAAAGTGTTCAGATCCAGGTGCTGACTTGAAAACTGTAGAATATTTTTCATGGGACAACTCCTTTAAGGAATGCAGAATTTGTCAGGAGCTACCCCTTAAATCAGATTTGAGTGCTATTTTATTATTTTTTACATCTTATAAACATACTGCTACAGAAATACAAATGTATTTTATGATGTGGTTTCCATAGGGACCAAACTGCTCCTCGTTATGTATGTCAATGTGCAGGATCACATAGGCAAGTGCTGCCTGAAATCCGACATCTAGTATTTAGGGTTAAGTCCGATTATTATTTTGAGACTTTTCAGCCTCGATCTCCTCCGTGGCTTTGAAATATGTTTTGTGATTATTTTTGTGTTTGCTTCAATTTTAAGGCTCATAAAACAATGCGTTTTTTTTTACGTATGGAATGAAATTTTATTTTACGGATGCCGTCACCCGGTATCATGATAAATGACATCAGCCTCCTTTATTCCTTTATTTGCAGTCTGCCTGCGGGGTACAAAAATCCATAAAAAATGCTTCCTGGCCTTTGAGGAAACCAAGCATTTTCACGAAGCCAACGAGGACTGCATAGCCAAAGGGGGCACCTTGGCCACACCGAGAGACGCCGACGAGAACGCCTCCCTCCGCGAATATGGAAAGAAGAGTCTGCCGGGTGCCGGGGACTTTTGGTTGGGCATCAATGATATGGTCAATGAGGGGAAATTTGTGGACGTCAATGGAATTGCTATTAATTATTTTAATTGGGAGCGGTCGCCGAATGGAGGCAAGCGCAAAAACTGCGCTCTTCTGACACAGGCTTCCCAAGGAAAATGGGTGGACGAAGTTTGCCGTAGCTTAAAGAAATACGTCTGTGAATTTATAATACCCTAGAGGGCGGTTACTACCATGGGGGTGGTAAAGGTTCTGCCATATTGATGACCTACAACGTTACAGTATTAAAAAAAAACAAAAAAAAACGATACGCCCATTTATCAGGTCCGTCTATGGGTATTTTCAGTCTCTCTCTAAATACGTACAGGTGTAGCACACCTGAGTTTGTTAGATATACTGTAGCAGAGCTGATGCTGCCATTAGGTTTTCCATAGAACTGTAGGTAGAGCTACTTCATGGTTCAATGACATTTCCAGCACTGCTACATCCGTACTTTTTCTGTTCCAAATTTTTTAGCTCTATACATAAAGGGGCTGGGCCATAAATGATGCAAAAAAAATCATATAGTATGCAACAACCAAGGTACCTGACATGGATCCAGAGATCTACCCATTGATTGCTCCAATTCTTTTGCTAGATTTATTTCAGGCTGGCAACTTGGAGGGTGAGTCCTTTCATGGGGGTGTGTCCTTCATGCTCTAGCTCTTTCCCTGTAGCTGTCACAGCTTCTAAGAAGATATGGCTGATGACAGTTGAAGATTTAAACTGAACGCGTGCGACCAGCTCCGTGAGGTGGACAAAAACAAGGAAAAGAGCAAACAACAGGTGGCGCTGTACAGATACATTTTATTGAATAACTCAGTTGCTATACTAAATGCAATCAAAATAGTATTGAGCCAGGTACTGGGGTAATGTATAGGGGCAGTGATACTGACCATTTTTGTAATATACTTTAATTGCTGAAATCGTACATTTCTATTACAAAAATAGCTGTAAAGTGGCCCATTTTGAGCCTTAGCAATGCTCCTCTGTCTTCTGTTTACAAAACTGTGGAGACTTGCTCAATACTGACTGTGGTATGTAAACAGAAGACAGAGGAGCGTTGCTAAGGCAACAGTCAGTATTGAGCAAGTCTCCACAGTTTTGTAAACAGAAGACAGAGGAGCATTGCTAAGGCTCAAAATGGGCCACTTTACAGCTATTTTTGTAATAGAAATGTACGATTTCAGTAATTAAAGTATATTACAAAAATGGTCAGTATCACTGCCCCTATACATTACACAAGTAAAAATAGACTGGCAGTTACACTTTAAAAACTGCATGTGTCATTCCAGCCTTAGGCTACATTCACACAAACGTATTTTGTTTCCGTGTCCATTCCGTTTTTTTTTCTTCAGATAGGATGCGGACCCATTAATTTCGATTGGTCCGGCAAAAAACGTGAACATCACTCCGTGTGCTATCCGCATCTGTATGTCCGTTCCATAGCCCTGCAAAAAAAAAAAAATAGAACATGTCCTATTCTTGTCCGTTTTGTGGATCAGGATGGGCATTGTTACAATTGATCCGCAAAAAAAAAAAAAAATGGATGCCATACGGACGTCATCCTTTTCTGGGCGAATCCGCAATTTTCAGACCGCAAAACAGATACGGTCATGTGTATCTAGCCTTAGAACTCATGCACATGACTGTATATATTTTGCGGTCCACAATAACGCATTCCGCAAATAATACGGATGACATCCGTGTGCATTCTGTATATGGAATGGAACAGCTGGCCTCTAATAGAACAGTCCTATCCTTGGCCGTAATGCGGACAATAATAGGAAATGTTCTATTTTTTGGCGGAATGGAAATAGAAACGGAATGCACACGGAGTAACTGAAATGAATGGTTCCGCATACGGTCCGCAAGAAAAACGGAACGGACACGGAAAGAAAATACGTTCGTGTGCATGAGCCCTTAGGCCCCTTTCACACGAGCGTGACGGATTAGGTCCGGATGCGTTCAGTAAAACTCGCACCATTTTGCAAGCAAGTTCAGTCAGTTTTGTCTGCGATTGCGTTCAGCTGTTCAGTTTTTTCAGCGCGGGTGCAATGTGTTTTGATGCGTTTTTCACGCGCGTGATAAAAACTGAAGGTTTACAAACAACATCTCTTAGCAACCATCAGTGAAAAACGCATCGCACCCGCACTTGTTTCACTTCTATGGGGCCAGGGCTGCGTGAAAAACGCAGACCATAGAACATAGAACATGCTGAGTTTTTCACGCAACGCAGAACTGATGCGTGAAAAAAATGCTCATGTACACAGACCCATTGAAATGAATGGGTCTGGATTCAGTGCGGGTGCAATGCGTTCACGTCGCCGATCGCACCCGCGCGGAAAACTCGCTCGTGTGAAAGGGGCCTTAGACTGGTCCTAGTTCTGCATCTGCAGTTTTGATGTGGAGTTGAGGATTTTGAAGGCCATTGTATTTTCATTGGTATTTAGCGGGTACGATCTGTCCTCCGCGCGAACATCAGGATTACTATACCTTGTATCATTTAGTTTTGTGCCGACACTCATTTTGTACCTGTCTGTAAACCGCCCCCGAGAGCCGCCCATCCTCACATGTTATTTATAAAGTACATTTTGCAATCCTATATACTTTTGGTATCCTGTTTGTTTCAGATGCTGCTGCTTTTGAGTGTTTTATATCCTGTGTTCGTCTGTGTTTTGAACTGCTACATGTGAACACAGTCATTCAGCTCATAGAATCCTAAGGCTGGGATCACAAGTGACTGAAAACCCAGCAGAAAAAAAACCTAAAAA
This sequence comes from Bufo bufo, assembly GCF_905171765.1. Classification (NCBI taxonomy): domain Eukaryota; kingdom Metazoa; phylum Chordata; class Amphibia; order Anura; family Bufonidae; genus Bufo; species Bufo bufo. The sequence continues at coordinate 120,728,925 of NC_053398.1, read as the reverse complement.
AATAAAATATAAAACCACAAACTTTACAGTTTTTGGCATGGAAAAGCCAGCAGATTTCACCCCTCCATTCTGCAGGTTTTTTTTTTGTGGATGAGAATTCAGAAAGTCTGCCCACACCGATTGGATAGTGTCAGGCTGTGCAGGGACACACCCCCAACTGGTAACACCCAGCTGGACCTTCATTGCAAACTGCTAGTAAGGTTACTTTCACACTAGCACTTTTTGCGGATCCGTCACGGATCTGCAAAAACGCTTCTGTTACAATAATACAACCGCATGCATCCGTTATGAACGGATCCGGTTGTATTATGTCTTAGCCATGAACACCATTGAAAGTCAATGAGGGACGGATCCGTTTTCTATTGTGTCAGAGAAAACGGATCCGGCCCCATTGACTTACATTGTGTGTCAAGACAAATCTGACTCGCCTGGGGCAGACACAGGCAGCAAAGGGCCCCTGTGCAAAGGATGTACCTGCCCCCCCCCCCCCCCCCCCACCAAACCACACATACAAATATAAACAAGCATAACTATGCACACCTAGTCCCCTTAATGCACCCACATAGTAATTACTCCCCCTTTGTGCCAGTACATAGTAGTTATGTCCAGATATGCGTCCCCTCACAGTAGTAATGGTCAGATATGTGCCCCCTTCACAGGAAGTTAAACAAATACACTCACCTAGCTGCTCATGATCACAGTTCAGCCGCTGGTGCTCCACAGCAGTAGCAGGATGTACTCCCACTAAGCAGGGAGGAGGAATAATGGGGAGAACCACATCTCCCAGCATTTCTCTGGCACTTACATTCATTCCATGGCATCACAGGTCTCCACTGCTGAGCTGCCTCTTTCTGCGTTGGTCACATGACGGTGACCTCATCACAGGTCCTACCTCCATGTCCATTGCTGAAAAGATCACATGACTATGATGTCATCGAAGGTCCTTCAGTTATGGAGTGTAGACACAAACCGGCAGCAGATTTGCAGTAAGTGATAATCAGGCCCCACCCCCAAAACTCCGCCCACTTCTGACCTCCACACCAAGGTGCCCAGGTTACCCTGTTGCCAGTGGTAGGGAATAAAAAATATGATAAGATAAAAAAATAAACCACTCTGCTGGCACTGGGATGGGCCCCCTCCCTTGCTGGACCCCTGTGCAGCTGAACCAGTTGCCTAGGCGGTATGTCCGCCCCTAGTTACAGATGTTCTTCTTTTTTTCTGAGTGAAGAGCAGTGATTTATCGTGGTAGTACCATAAGTCCCAGCTGACAATGAGCAGCACAGATCCTCTTTGCAAGCAGTCACCAAGCTAAAATGGCACCAACTGTTCTTTGAACTGTATAGCGGTGCCATTGGCTGAAGCATTGTTCCAGCCAATCGCAGTATCTGGTGTCTCCTCCCTGACCTGTAATCAGTCCCAGCCCCCTGCAGTGCCATAAGTAAGCCGTGTACCGGGGTGGGCTCCCCAGGATACAGTGAAGTCACGAACGAGGAAAGCAACTCCAACACCAGCTTTTGCCAAAACAGAATTTTACTAACATGTTGTAATAAACACAACCACAAATGCTGAGAACATAAAATTAATTTACATACACCCAGCCCAAAGGCTAAGACCCATCTGTTGCACAGCATGGCGCCCTCTGATGGATGCCAGAGGAAATTTTGCGGTAATTTACCTACTGGCAGGCACAGCTAAAATTGCCTTGCTGTACCTATTATTACTCTAAAGCAAACATGAACAATTGTTTGGGTGCTTAGTGCGGGTTAGCCTGCGGTGCAACACAACAGTTTATAATCTTACCGTGCTCTATAGTATGTGGGAGTGTTTATCAGCTCTCAAATGTGCAATGTCCCTTTAAGCAATGGATTCCTTGTAGTAACAGTAGCAACACTTTAGGCCTGACACAAAGCAGAGACCCTAACAAGCTAACTATAGGCCTGGTCTCAGTCTCTAGGCGCCAACACTGCAGTGAGATGTGTGCACGATCTTAATGACCCAGATCTGCTCTTTATCCACTGATAACTCTGAAACAAACAACCAGTCTTTCCAGCAAACATGAGGTCCCGCAGGGTATGCAGCTTTGTTCCTCAACTCTTATCAGCTTTCCTGGAAACAATCCTCCTTTCCCTGGAGGGACATCAGTCCAGATCATTTAACTTAATCCACACACAAACAGTGTTAAAACAATGAGAACTGTTTCTCAATCTCACATGCCACCCCACTAGAGGTTATTGTTCGTAGAAACTCTCCCCATGCAAACTCATCCTGGGAATAGCGCTGTGGGGGCACACCAGCATTGGGCCTCGTTGACCTTCGTAGAGTGATAGGCTCAGCACTGGGGATGTCAGGCACATTTAATGGGAGAGGAGCTGCTGACCGCTCAACACTTTCCCTGGGTGGCAAACTTGCCACGGCTGAAGCCTCTGTGGGTACCGGAGCAGGACCAACCCACCATTCCTCCTACTCCTCCTCTGTACTCTAAGTAGGAGGAGGCATCTCCTCCGTGCACACTGGCTCATCAAAATTACAATGCCTCAACATGTCAGAGTGCAAGTTTCGTGAGGGCCCCCCAGTCCCTATTGGCTCTACCTAATTGACCGGGATGGCAGGGTCTACCCTCCTCTTCACCGTGTATGGGACCGCCTCCCACTGCCCATCCAACTTTCCAGACGGCTGTTTGTCTTTGATCATCACTCGATCACCCGGGGCATACCCATCCCTCTGCACTGGTCTTGGGTTAGGGTGTACCACTTATCCCAGGCGCTCCCCAACAACCTTGTGGATCGCACTTAGCCAGCAGCAGTGCTCTTGCACCCATGCGGTGGTACTTCTCGGTGGTGGCTCCATCGGATTGGGCATGTGGAGGTCTTCAATCTCCCGTCCGGCTCTCCCAAACGTGAGCATATGTGGGGAGTATCCGGCGGTACTGTGTATCCTGTTAAAATAGGCCCACATCAGTTAAGGTAGGTTCTTTGGGCCACTGAGCCTTTTGGCTGTCCTCCAGAGTCCGTAGCATCTGGAGCAAGGTGTGGATGAACCGTTCGCACGCCCTGTTTCCCTTGGGGTGATACGGGTTGTTGCGTGAATGTTTGATTCCATACATCTGATACAGCTCATTCATGAGAGTACCCTGAAAACATGCCCCATGGTCCGAATGTATCCTCCGTGGACACCTGAACACCTGTATAAAGCTTTTGCAGACCGCTTTAGCGGCCGACTCTGCCGTCTGATCTCTGGGGGGCACAGCCACCGCATACTTTGTGAAATGATCTGTCATGACTAAACAGTATGAGTGCCGTGAGGTAAAGTACCCAATCTGTACGTAATCGATCATAAGGAGCTCTAGGGGCGCTGAGGTCCGGATGGCCTGAACAGGAGCTAGCTGTACAGTACTCTTTCTTAGCCCGCAAGGCAGACACTTAAGACATGCCTCGGCATGTCTGCCAAATCTGGACAGTATACCAGCCTTTGGAGCCACTTAAACGTTTTATCGCTCCCAAAATGGGCACCCCTCTCATGGGCTTCTGGGGCAGCCTCCGGTCCCAATGACATGGGGATGACAATCTTTTGGCGGTACTGTAGCTCTGACTAAGTATATAGTCCGACACAGGAGGCCCTGGGCAACAGTCAGTTTATCCCACTGCCTCAACAACTTTTGGCCTTTTGGGGTCAGACAGGCCCGCTCCAAAGGGGACTGCGTTGAATTGGGACATGTATAGACAGACATTAAGCAGAGATAGAAGCATGGCTGCTGCTGATTATGGCCTTTCTTGGGCTTTTTAACAATTGAAAGCTATGACTATCTACTACATGATTTGTATTCAGAGAGTTATCGCTGTGTTTTTTGTAGAGTTAAATAGGACTGCAGATAAAACTATGGAATATCCACAGGAGTCCCATAGATTCAGATACCACAGGTCCCATTCTTCCATAGAAGAAAATGGAAGGAGCCACACATGTTGAGCCACCTCTCCATACACTGCCATAGAGAGAGTCAGCATCTGTCACACTTTTATTGTAAATCCACAGAAACATTAGATGAGAATTACCCTTTAAATTATGGTCACACGGTATTTCAGTTGAAATGCAGAATGTAAAAGTAAATTCCCCATTAAAAGTGTCCTGTCTGACCCAGGAAGAAGTACAACAGCGACTTAAAAAGAATAAAATAGACAAATCGCCAAGGCCAGATGGCATACACCCCCGTATCCTAAGGGAATTAGGTAATGTCATAGCCAGACCCTTATTTCTGATATTTGCAGAATCTATACTGACAGGGAATGTCCCACAGGATTGGCGCATAGCAAATGTGGTGCCAATATTCAAAAAGGGCCCAAAAACAGAGCCTGGAAACTATAGGCCGGTAAGTTTAACATCTGATGTGGGTAAACTGTTTGAAGGTTTTCTGAGAGATGCTATCTTAGAGCATCTCAACGGAAATAAGCAAATAACGCCATATCAGCATGGCTTCGTGAGGGATCGGTCATGTTAAGTTCTAGACTTGACAGCGGCAAATCAATGGATGTCGTATATCTGGACTTCTCCAAAGCATTTGACACTGTACCACATAAAAGGTTAGTATATAAAATAAGAATGCTCGGACTGGGAGAAAACGTCTGTAAGTGGGTAAGTAACTGGTTCAATGATAGAAAGCAGAGGGTGGTTATTAACGGTACATGCTCAGATTGGGTCACTGTCACTAGTGGAGTACCTCAGGGGTCAGTATTGGGCCCTATTCTCTTCAATATATTTATTAATGATCTTGTAGAAGGCTTGCATAGTAAAGTATCAATTTTCGCACATGACACTAAACTGTGTAAAGTAATTAACACTGAAGAGGACAGTATACTACTACAGAGGGATCTGGATAGATTGGAGGCTTGGGCAGAGAAGTGGCAGATGAGGTTTAACACTGATAAATGTAAGGTTATGCACATGGGAAGGAATAATGCAAGTCACCCGTACATACTAAATGGTAAAACACTCGGTAACACTGACATGGAAAAGGATCTAGGAATTTTAGTGAACAGCAAACTAAGCAGTAAAAACCAGTGTCAGGCAGCTGCTGCCAAGGCCAATAAGATAATGGGTTGCATCAAAAGGGGCATAGATGCCCGTGATGAGAACATAGTCCTACCACTTTACAATTGGTTGGCAGATCACACATGGAGCACTGTGTACAGTTCTGGGCTCCTGTAAACAAGCCAGACATAGCAGAGCTGGAGAGGGTCCAGAGGAGGGCAACTAAAGTAATAACTGGAATGGGGCAACTACAGTACCCTGAAAGATTATCAACATTAGGGTTATTCACTTTAGAAAAAAGACGACTGAGGGGAGATCTAATTACTATGTATAAATATATCAGGGGTCAGTACAGAGATCTCTCCCATCATCTATTTATCCCCAGGACTGTGACTGTGACGAGGGGACATCCTCTGCGTCTGGAGGAAAGAAGGTTTGTACACAAACATAGAAGAGGGTTCTTTATGGTAAGAGCAGTGAGACTATGGAACTCTCTGCCTGAGGAGGTGGTGATGGTGAGTACAATAAAGGAATTCAAGAGGGGCCTGGATGTATTTCTGGAGTGTAATAATATTACAGGCTATAGCTACTAGAGAGGGGTCATTAATCCAGGGAGTTATTCTGATTGCCTGATTGGAGTCGGGAAGGAATTTTTTTCCCCCTTAAGTGGGGAAAATTTGCTTGTACCTGACTGGGATTTTTTGCTTTCCTCTGGATCAACTTGCAGGATAACACGCTGATCTGGATGGACAAATGTCTTTTTTCGGCCTTATATACTATGTTACTATGTTACCCCGTGGTTGCTACATAGGAATGCACCGTTAGTAAGAGATTGCCCACCCTTCACGATGCATCGCCCAGCTACCTAACTGCTCTGCTCAGCAACAGCAGAGGCTTAGAGGGAACACTGGCTGTGAGCGCTGTCCAGTACTTACCCCTCCTCCTGCTCGCTCTTCTCAGGGTCCGCGCTGCTGTGTCCTGGCTGCCTGCAGCATCAGGACGTACACAGCGCACTCTGACCTGACGCTGCAGGAAGTCAGGTGACTGCAGCGCAGGCCCTGAGAAGAGAAGACAGCCAGGACAGGGAGAGTGGCGACAGGAGAGGTAAGTTACTTTATTATTTTACAGTCTGATCTGAGGTCTGATATAGAGGTCTCATGGGGGTCTGGAGGTCTGACTGGGGGGTGTAGAGGTCTGACTGGGGGTCTGAAGTGGTCTAATGGGGGGGTCTGGAGGTCTGACTGGGGGTCTGAAGTGGTCTAATGGGGGGTCTGGAGGTCTTACTGGGGGGTCTGGGGTCTAATGGGGGTATGGAGGTCTGACTGGGGGGTCTGGAGGTCTGATGGGGGACTGATTGGAGGTCTAGAGGTCTAATGGGGGTCTGATTAGAGGTCTGGGGGTCTGGAGGTCTGACTGGGGGGTCTGGAGGTTTAATGGGGGTTTGATTGGGGGTCTGGAGGTCTGACTGGGGGTTCTGGAGGTCTAATTGGGGCCAGATATGGGGGTCTGGAGGTATAATGGGGGTCTGGAGGTGTAGTGGGAGTCTAGAGGTCTAATGGGGGTCTGGAGGTCTTATATGGGGGTCTTATCTGAGGTCTGATATTGGGTCGGGGTCTTACACAGAGGTCTAATGGGGGTCTGATCTGAGGTTTAAAACTGGGGCCTTATATGGGGTCTGACAGAGGTCTAAAGGGGATTTGGTCTGAAATTGGGGGATCTCATTTAGGGCTTTATATGGGGGTCTGATCTGAAAGAAAGGTGTTTTTTTTTATTACTAGCGCACAATATAATGGGGTGGTACCAGTATTTTCAGGGGGGCTGTTTCTGCAGGAAAGTATTGGGGAGCACAGTGGGCACAGTATTGGGGGTGGCAGAATGGGGTGTTGAGAAGGTGAGGAGGAGGATGGAAAAGAAGGAAAGTAAGATGTCTGTTAAACTCTGCAGAGACGATGTGCGGCTGAAAGAAGCCACCATGGTGGTCTGGTCTAACAGAAGAAGAGGAAAGAGAATATTTACATCAGAGAAGAGAAGTCACTGGATGTAAGAGGTACATATGTGGGGCTGTATTATCCTGTATGTTCTGTAACTCTATGGCCTCATGCACACAACCGTTTTTCGGGTCCGCATCCGAGCCACAGTTTTTGCGGCTCGGGGGCGAACCCATTCACTTCAATGGGGCCTGCAAAAGGTGTGCTGTCCGCATCCGTTGCTCCGTTCCGAGGAAACGCAAAAGAAATATAGCATGTCCTATTCTTGTCCGTTTTGCAGACTAGAATAGGCATGTCTACAATGGGCCGACTGTTCCGTTCCGCAAATTGCGGAAGGCACACGGGCGGCTTCCGCTTTATGCGGATCCACGGTTTGCGGACCGCAAAAAAACGGAACGGTCGTGTGCATGAGGCCTATATGTAATGTTTTCCATGTATGTCTTTAAAGGGGTTGTCCACTTTTTTTTTTGTATGAGCGCTGCCTTCTCTGCTCTGTTTACCTGCTCATCACTGCAAATGCTACAGCGAGCAGGTGAACAGAGCAGAGAAAGCAGCTCTCATATGAGCGCTGCCCTCTCTTCAAACAGCTGGGGGCACAGAGGGCATTACTACTATGGAGGGGGCACAGAGGGCATTACTAATGTGAAGGGGGCACACTGGGCATTTCTACTATGGAGGGGGCACAGAGCCAGAGGGCATTACTACAACGAAGGGGGCACAATGGGAATTTCTACTATGGAGGGGGCACAGAGGGCATTACTAGCACAGTAGGAATTACTACTATTAAGGGGGCACAATGGGCATTATTACTGTGAAGAGGGCAAAATGGGCATTATTACTATGAAGGAAGCAGAGTTGGCATTATTACTATAAAGGGGGCACAATGGGGATTATCCTTACACTCTCCCTACACTCTCCCTGCACTCTCCCTACACTCTCCCTACACTCTCCCTACACTCTCCCTACACTCTCCCTGCACTCTCCCTGCACTCTCTCTACAATATTCTTTTATTAATCATTTTTAGCAACATTGTCCCTAGAACATGAGCGCCTTCCACATCTCTCCCTATGCTCAGTTCACAGGCCAATAGCGGAGACCGCGTGGGGGGAGGGTTTATAGGGCTGTGACATCACAGAGGATGGCAGGCTGCTTGGCATTATGGATGATCTTGCCTTCCCGGGCTTGTCTCCTCCACACTTAGTTTTGTTTTGTAACACCATTTTAGAAAAACCCGATTCGTTACCGCAAAGCACAATGAAATTTGTATTTGTTGCGAATCGAAGTTTTCCTAAACAGAATTCAGCTTCAATTGCTTTTCTTCACTAAACACCGCTGCTTCGTCCTCACTGGGTAGCAAACATGGCCCTGCTATATCTGGCTTGTCTGATTGCTACATATTATCCCTCCATTCACAGGTCATTCAGCCCATATCTCTGATGACATCAGCAGCCTCCAGTAGCCACGCCCCCAGACAGTGGACCTCTGATACTTGATGACATCACAATGCTGTGTCCAGTTTTCTATGTGTTCCTGTTCCACTGGAGTCTTTAGAGGATAAGTTGTTGGAGAATATGGACGTGCGGAGAGTGCTGGTTATTTTATTCACAATTTGTGTATTTCTTGCTGAGGCAAAGCCAACAGAGAGACCAACAGGTAATGGACATGGACAAATGGGGAGTCAATGCTGCATTTCTCCTTATTATGGGCTGTAGAGTTGTGGTTATGGACAGTGATCTGTGAGCAGCTTTGCATCTCGGCCTCATTTACTTGAAAGGCACTGAACTGCCAAACCATACACAGCCCATGGCCCTGAGTGTTTTAGGAAGAAAGCAGTAAACTTTTTAAATCTCATACAACCCCTTTATATGTTAAACTTCTGGCTGCCTGCCTCATAGAATACAGATTTTTTTATTGATTTCAGTTTATACATGTCTACAGCCAGCTCCAGTACTCCCTCTAGTGGTAGCAGGAGGAAATTGATCCTGTGACCGTATGCTTATACAGGGGATTAGAATGTCTTTCTCAGATAAAAATGCTATAAAGGTCCTGCATAGAAAAGATAGAGCTGCTGCTATCATGGATTTCATGACCTTATTTCCCTTCTTTCTTTTAGGGACTGCGAATTTCACAGGATCCGAGAAGGATGAATCCCCAACTCTGAATGTCAGAACAGTCAGTGGCAGTAAGCAGTCAACTCCTTCTTTCCTAATTCTACTCCCATCATCCTCTATGAAGTCCACATTGTGGTGGAGAACCACTGTGTGACTTTTCTAGCTGACCGGTCCCAGAATACAGGTGCAGCATGCTCTATCTGTCCGGCTGGTGCCCTACTCTACTTACCATCATGGCCGATGGTAAGTAGAGTACCCGATCCTCCAGTAGAGCAGCCCACCAGCCTGTTACATCTGTATATAATGATCTGCCCAGTCCACCAGTCCAGCAGTGCTCCCACCATGTCCAGCCAAGCTGCCAGTCCCTCTGCTGCCGATATCTTCATGGAGGACACTGCTGGCACCAGGAGGATCTGGAGATGTTGGACAATGTCTTATAGAATATTCTGTCTGCAATATGAATTAATAATCAGAATCTTCTTTATTTATTACCAGTCAGAGATCTCATTTTCTTAGTGACAATTGCAGCGATCATAAAATGCTGGTGAGTTTCCATCTTCTTCTTCTCTATAGGGACGGGGGGTATAGAATGGAGCTACATCTTATTGTCTGTCCTACAGGGGGCGCAATAACTGCTGCAGCCAGGCCATAATACAAGGGCTGGGCCCGGCTGTCATATAATCAGATAGCCGCTGTGCTCCCTTTCAGATACTTCATTATAATGTAATATACACTAGGACGCCATATCTTTCCTGCCTGTTATATGCTGTGTCCTTGTACTCTATGTATAGCTGGGGAGGGATCAAGGGTAAATTCTGGGGGTAACTGAATTTTGTTATCTGTACCAGTTTATACAAGAACTTTTCTCTGTGTTACAGCCGTGACATATTTATGATCTACAGCGACGGCCCTGATTGGGCAGAATTGGAGGAAGTTGTAGTAGAGAAGCCAGGTAACAATTACTATATAATAACATATAAGTGGGGTAGAGGCAGAGCTTAGGTCTACCCCTCATAACATCGGGGGTCCGTCTAATACCCTGGAAATCAGCAGAGTGCAACGGTGGATGGGCAACATGGTAGACACTGGGATTTTCCCGGGAACCATTGTGCTATATTATTTCATTGCTTTCAGTCTTATAGAAACGGATTCTGTTATACAGTCCTTATCAAAAGTTTAAGACCAATCCTATTTAGCATGGCTGGATCTTAACAAGGTTCCAAGTAGAGCTTCAACATTCAACAAGAAGAAATGGGAGTGAGACAAAATATTTTTTGAGCATTCAATTTAATGAAAACAACGAATAAACTGAAACAGGCTGTTTTTCAGCTGATCAAAAGTTTAGGACAACACCTCCAAAATAAAAACTAAACCCCCCCAAAACAGAAATCCAACTTCCAAACATGAACTCAGTAATGAGTAGCTCCGCCGTTATTGTTTATCACTTCAAAAATTCGTTTTGGCATGCTTGATGCAAGGGTTTCCATGAGGTGAGTGGGAACATTTCTTCAAGTGGTGAAGACGGCCGCACGAAGGCCATCTACTGTCTGGAACTGTTGTCCATTTTTGTAAACTTCCCTTGCCATCCATCCCCAAAGGTTCTCAATTGGATTTAGATCAGGGGAACACACAGGATGGGCCAAAAGAGTGATGTTATTCTCCTGGAAGAAGTCCCTTGTCCTGCGGGCATTGTCTACTGTAGCGTTGTCCTGTTGAAAAACCCAGTCGTTACCACACAGACGAGGGCCCTCAGTCATGAGGAATGCTCTCTGCAACATCTGGACATATTAGTACAAAAATAGGTTACAAAGAAATAGCGTAAAGCAACAATAAAGCCCCTCACTAGAGCTTAACTCAGAAATAACTAGTGAACCTATAAAAGGACACTGAGAACTACTAAGCTATAAAAATACAGTTTTATTGAATATATCATTAAAAGCATACAAAGAGATGACAGACAAATGCAAAAAGTGCAGTACAATCCTGGGAGAATTTAAAGAGTGTAACAATGTAATAGGGTAAGTGACCTAAGTATGAGCGCCTATAGGTAAAAAGACTGCCATATGAAATATATATTGAAAGAGTATCCACTATTGATGAGAGTGCAAATGGTATCATCAAGTATAAAGTGCGAGTGCATGCTGTACTATGAGCAGAAAAAGAAATGGCAACTCTCCAATGTGGGTCTTTGAGTATATATACATATCTATTCAGCCAAATATAGCAAAAATAGTAAAGTGCATGTGACAGCTACAGAAGGTGGCAAGAAAAACTTGGTAAATGTTTGTTCAAGAGGCAAAAAGACCGCAAGGAAATTCATCAACCAGGCGGATTACAAAAGTAAGGTCACATACCGTATGTTGAAGGTAACAAATCCACAGGAAGACTGCACACCCCAACATCTGGACATAGCCAGCAGCCGTTTGACGCCCCTGCACTTCCTGAAGCTCCATTGTTCCACTGAAGGAAAAAGTACCCAGACTATTATGGCGCCCCCTCCAATGTGGCGTGTAGAAAACATCTCAGGTGGGATCTGATTGTCATGCCAGTAACGTTGGAAACCATCAGGACCATCAAGGTAAAAAAAATTCTCATCAGAGAATAAAACTTGCTTCCACCTTTGAATGCCCCATGTTTGGTGCTCTCTTACAAAGTCCAAACGAGCAGTTCTGTGGCGTTCAAGGAGACGAGGTCTTTAAAGACGTTATTTATTTTTGAAGCCGTTCAGTCTCAGATGCCATCTGATGGTTATGGGGCTGCAGTCAGCACCAGTAAGGGCCTTAATTTGGGTCGAGGATCATCCAGTGTCTTGACGGACAGCCAATTGGATCCTCCGGCTCAGTGCTGATGACATTTTTTTGGGTCTTCCACTTGACTTTTTTGTTCCATAACCCTCAGGATTATTTAAGAAATTCCAAATGACTGTCTTACTGCGTCCCACCTCAGCAGTGATGGCGCGCTGTGAGAGACCCTGCTTATGCAGTTCAACAACCCGACCACTTTCAAAAAGGGAGAGTTTTTTTGCCTTTGCCATCACAACGTGTGACTACCTGACAGAAAATGACAATGAATCCACATCTTTGCACAGATTTGGCCTTTTAAAGGCATGTGGTCCTAAAATTTGGATCAGTTGAAAAACAGCCTGTTTCAGTTTAATCGTTATTTTCAATTAATTGAATGCTCAAAAAATGTTTTGTCTCACTCTCATTTCTTCTTGTTGCATGTTGAAGCTCTACTTAAGACCTTGTTAAGATCCAACAATGTAAAATATGATTTTTTGTCATTTTTCAAGTGGTCTTAAACTTTTGATCAGGACTGTATAAGCTACCTACTGATGATTTCGTTTTTTTATTGCAGTTGTTCCGAAAGCTGTTACAGAGCAGAGAAAAGCATCGGACGCGGAGAACATCAGTAGGGAATTAGAGAAAACTGAAACTAAACAAACAACCGTGATGGAAGAAGAAAATGTAGACGACAACACGAACCAAAAGGAGAAGATCGTAAAATAACTCAAGGCCAAAATACCTGAGAAAGAAAAAAGAAGGATAAGAGGAGGATGAGAAAGAACAAGAGAAAGAGGAGGCCACATAAAACATGTATTATTATCTTGATAATCATCTAATGATTATTATATCATAGTGTGAATAATATCTCACCCCCACCAAAAATAAAAAAATAATTATATGTCTATAACAGCCTGTTACATCTCTATGTAATGACCTGCCCAGTCCACCAGTCCAGTAGCTGCTCCCACCATGTCCAGCCAAGCTGCTATAGGGAACAAAAAAAGGATGAAATTAATCCAGGGATGGGTCGTAGATTCAGAAACAATCCTTCATGCACAGGCCAGGTTTTTCAGGGCAGGTGTCGCACTGATAAAGGGAGTCCTTTTCGTACCCCCCTTTTGTAACAAACCCGGCATATTTTTTGCTCCCTGTAATTTTTCCACCTTATATCTCTGATTTAGTCCGCCTCTCTCGCATATCCACTTTCCACCAACCACTACATATTCTTTTCTGTGAGACACCTGTTTGGTCAAAAGTGCCCTTTCCACCCCTCAAAATGTTCGTACAAGGGTGCACTTTCCAAAATGGGGTAACTTTTTGGGGTTTTCTCCTTCTCGCTGTTTGGGGAACTTTACCAGGGAAATGTTGTCCTGGTACAACACGGGCACCATGACCTCCTGAAGTACTGGAGCCCTCCCCTTCCTGACTTTTTAAAAATTAGGGCCTAGGGCGCAGGACGCACGCAATCACAATGTTTTATGCGTGCCAAAAAAGAAAGATCACTGATTGAAAAGAAAGACTTCTGCACAAAAAAAAAACGGAACACAGGTGCTGATCAAGCACGTACGCACTGATTAGCGCTTGCCGGTCACCGCTCGCACACAGAAAAAGTGGTGCAGAGCTGGAACAGACAAAAAAAAATATATAAAAAAAACAGACGGATTGTAGTCCGCCGGGGGGGAATGGGGATCTGAAACTGCTACAGAGGAACAAAAAAAAAATTATCACTGTAGCTTTTCCAGACAGGGGCGGACACAGGCAGCAAAGGGCCCCTGTAAAAACCATGTACCTGTCCCCCCCCCCCCCAAACCACACATACAAATATAAACATATATGTGCAAATAAAAAACACCTTGTGAATATGTTTACAATATGTATATATATTCTTTTCATACTAGGTCACGCCTCTAACTCTGCCCAAAGCATAACTATGCACACCCAGTCCCCTTAATGCCCCCCATAGTAATTATTCCCCCTTTGTGCCAGTACATAGTAGTTATGTCCAGATACGTGCCCCCTCACACTAGTAATGGTCAGATATGTGCCCCCTCACAGTAGTAATGGTCAGATATGTGCCCCCTCACAGTAGGTGCCAGTACATAGTAGTTATGTCCAGATACGTGCCCCCTCACAGTAGTAATGGTCAGATATGTCCCCCCTTTACAGGAAGTTAAAAAAAATACACTCACCTAGTTCCTCATGATCACAGTTCAGCCGCTGGCGCTCCACAGCAGTAGCAGGATGTAGTGTCACACATTGCTGGTCTGTGTAGGAGGAGGAGCACAGCAGATTCCCGGCCGCACCGCTCCTCCTCCTACACAGACCAGCAGTGTGATGTGTGACACTACATCCTGCTACTGCTGTGGAGCCAGGGCCATATTTAGATTTGATGCTGCCCTAGGCACTTTAGTGCCGGCTTTCTTCCCCCAATGAAGTCCATAGCTGATGGTAAAATGCTCCCTAGGCCTTCAGCTATCCCTCAGGACTCCCTCATACACCTGGACAATTAAAGGACTGACCTGTTACATGTTCGCTTGGCAGCTGAAGGCATCTGTGTTGGTCCCATGTTCTTATGTGCCCGCATTGCTGAGAAAGATTATGTTTTATTATTATACAAATGGGGGCGTTACCATGACACCTAGAGGCTCCGCTCTCTCTGTAACGGATGCGCTCTCTGCACTTTAACATGGCCCGGTGGGATGACATTTTCACTGCCAGGCCCTGTCAAAGTAGACTGGAAGCGGCAGTTGCAGAGACAGCACAGCCTCTAGGTGTAATGGTAACGCCCCTGTTGCTCCTAGAGGATCATTTGCATATATTCAAATATTCATTTTTTTTCTCAATATTGAGGCATTTATGAGCATGGGCCCAACAAAGACTGACACTGATGGGTGGCTTTAGCGCTGCCCTAGCCATTTTACAGTCTAAGGCAGCGCTAAAGCATGTCCATTATTGCCAGTGACATCACCGGGCTCACTGCCAGGCTGAAGCCTCCCCCAAACAGTATCCCCAGTGGTAATAAGGCTCCCTACAGTGCCCTCAGTACTAATAAGGCCTCCCTATAGGGCACCTCTTATAATCTATAAGGCACTTCTATAGAGCTCTCAGTAGTAGTAATGCCCTCCACCACTGCCCACAGTAATTATAATGTTCCCTGCAGTGCCCCCTGTAATTATAATACCTCCTGCTGTACCCCCCGGAGTTATAATCATCTCTGTAGTGCCTCCATAAAGTATAATGCCCGTCCTCTCCCTCCAGTCTTCTTTACAATGCAGTCCCATGTAAATAACACCAGTCAGCTCCCACCAGTCTTCAATATGATACAGTCCCATGTAAATAACCTATCTTCCTTACAGTCTTCTATACCATGCAGTCCCATGTAAATAACACCAGTCCCCTCCCTCCAGTTCCATGTAAATAACTTCTCTTCCTTACAGTTCTCTATAACATACAGTCCCATGAAAATAACTTAAATCTCCTCCTTAACCCCCCTTCAACACATAGTCCCATATAAATAACATCACTTCTTACCCTCCAGTCTTCTAAAATATCCAGTCCCATGTAAATAACACCAGTCATCTCCCTCCAATCTTCTATAACATACAGTCCCATGTAAAAGAAAAATCTTTCTTATAGTCTTCTATAACATACAATCCTATGTAACTGACACCCCTCCCCTCCCTTTAGCCCCTCTAACATACAGTCCCAGTTAAATAACATATTTCCCTCCCACTAAGCAGGGAGGAGTTATAATGGGGAGAACCACATCTCCCAGCATTTCTCTGGCACCTATATTCATTCCATGGCATCACAGGTCTCCACTGCTGAGCTGCCTCTTTCTGCACTGGTCACATGATGGTGACCTCATCACAGGTCCTACCTCCACTTCCATTGCTGAAAAGATCACATGACTATGATATCATCGAAGGTCCTTCAGCTATGGAGTGTAGACACAAACTGGCAGCAGATTCGCAGTAAGTGATAATCAGGCCCCCACCCCCAACACTCCGCCCCCTTCCAACCTCCACACCAAGGTGCCCAGGTTACCCTGTTGGCAGAGGTAGGGAATGAAAAATATGATAAGATAAAAAAATAAACCACTCTACTGGCACTGGGATGGGCCCCCTCCCTTGCTGGACCCCTGTGCAGCTGAACCAGCTGCCCAGGCTGTATGTCCGCCCCTAGTTCCAGATGTTCTTCTTTTTTCTGAGTGAAGAGCAGTGATTTATCGTATTAGTACCATTGGCTGAAGCATTGTGCCAGCCAATCGCAGTATCTGGTGATACCTCCTCCCTGACCTGTAATCAGTCCCAGCCCCCTGCAGTGCCATAAGTAAGCCTTGTACTGGGGTGGGCTCCCCAGGACACAGTGAAGTCACGAACGAGGAAAGCAACTCCAACACCAGCTTTTGCCAAAACAGAATTTTACTAACATGTTGTAATAAACACAACCACAAATGCTGAGAACATAAAATAAATTTACATACACCCAGCCCAAAGGCTAAGACCCCTCTGTTGCACAGAATGGCGCCCTCTGATGGATGCCAGAGGAAATTTTGCGGTAATTTACCTACTGGCGGGCACAGCTAAAATTGCCTTGCCGTACCTATTATTACTCTAAAGCAAACATGAACAATTGTTTGGGTGCTTAGTGCGGGTTAGCCTGCGGTGCAACACAACAGTTTACAATCTTACCGTGCTCTATAGTATGTGGGAGTGTTTATCAGCTCTCAAATGTGCAATGTCCCTTTAAGCAATGGATTCCTTGTAGTAACAGTAGCAACACTTTAGGCCTGACACAAAGGAGAGACCCTAACAAGCTAACTATAGGCCTGGTCTCAGTCTCTAGGCGCCAACACTGCAGTGAGATGTGTGCACGATCTTAATGACCCAGATCTGCTCTTTATCCACTGATAACTCTGAAATGAACAACCAGTCTCTCCAGCAAACATGAGGTCCCGCAGGGTATGCAGCTTTGTTCCTCAGCTCTTATCAGCTTTCCTGGAAACAATCCTCCTTTCCCTGGAGGGACATCAGTCCAGATCATTTAACTGAATCCACACACAAACAGTGTTCAAACAATGAGAACTGTTTCTCAATCTCACATGCCACCCCACTAGAGGTTATTGTTCGTAGAAACTCTCCCCATGCAAACTCATCCTGGGAATAGCGCTGTGGGGGCACACCAGCATTGGGCCTCGTTGACCTTCGTAGAGTGATAGGCTCAGCACTGGGGACGTCAGGCACATTTAATGGAAGAGGAACTGCTGACCGCTCAACACTTTCCCTGTATGGCAAACTTGCCACGGCTGAAGCCTCTGTGGGTACCGGAGCAGGCCCAACCCACCATTCCTCCTACTCCTCCTCTGTACTCTGAGTAGGAGGAAGCATCTCCTCCGTGCACACTGGCTCATCAAAATTACAATGCCTCAACATGTCACAGTGCAATTTTCGTGAGGGACCCCCAGTCCCTATTGGCTCTACCTCATAGACCGGGATGGCAGGGTCTACCCTCCTCTTCACCATGTATGGGACCGCCTCCCACTGCCCATCAAACTTTCCAGACGGCTGTTTGTCTTTGACCATCACTCGATCACTCAGGGCATACCCATCCCTCTGCACTGGTCTTGGGTTAGGGTGTACCACTTATCCCAGGCGCTCCCCAACAACCTTGTGGATCTCCCTCAGCCGGCAGCAGTGCTCTTGCACCCATGCAGTGGTACTTCTCAGTGGTGGCTCCATCGGATTGGGCATGTGGAGGTCTTCAATCTCACATCCGGCTCTCCCAAATGTGAGCATATGTGGGGAGTATCTGGCGGTACTGTGTATCCTGTTGTGTATCCTGCCCACATCAGTTAAGGTAGGTTCTTTGGGCCACTGAGCCTTTTGGCTGTCCTCCAGAGTCCGCAGCATCTGGAGCAAGGTGTGGTTGAACTGTTCACACGCCCTGTTTCCCTTGGGGTGATACGGGTTGTTGCGTGAATGTTTGATTCCATACAGCCAATACAGCGCATTCATGAGAGTACCCTGAAAACATGCCCCATGGTCCGAATGTATCCTCTGTGGACACCTGAACACCTGTATAAAGTTTTTGCAGACCGCTTCAGCTGCCGACTCTGCCGTCTGATTTCTGGGGGGCACAGCCACCGCATACTTTGTGAAATGATCTGTCATGACTAAACAGTATGAGTGCCATGAGGTAAAGTACCCAATCTGTACGTAATCGATCATAAGGAGCTCTAGGGGCGCTGAGGTCCGGATGGCCTGAACAGGAGCTCGCTGTACAGTACTCTTTCTTAGCCCGCAAGGCAGACACTTAAGACATGCCTCGGCCACCATGTCTGCCAAATCTGGACAGTATACCAGCCTTTGGAGCCACTTAAACGTTTTATCGCTCCCAAAATGGGCACCCCTCTCATGGGCTTCTGGGGCAGCCTCCGGTCCCAATGACATGGGGATGACAATCTTTTGGCGGTACTGTAGCTCTGACTGTAAGTATATAGTCCGACACAGGAGGCCCTGGGCAACAGTCAGTTTATCCCACTGCCTCAACAACTTTTGGCCTTCTGGGGTCAGACAGGCCCGCTCCAAAGGGGACTGCGTTGAATTCGGACATGTATAGACAGACATTAAGCAGAGTTAGAGGCATGGCTGCTGCTGATTATGGCCTTTCTTGGGCTTTTTAACAATTGAAAGCTATGCCTATCTACTACATGATTTGTATTCAGAGAGTTATCGCTGTGTTTTTGTAGAGTTACATAGGACTGCAGATAAAACTTTTATGGAATATCCACAGGAGTCCCATAGATTCAGATACCACAGGTCCCATTCTTCCATAGAAGAAAATGGAATGAGCCACACATGTTGAGCCACCTCTCCATACACTGCCATAGAGAGAGTCAGCATCTGTCGCACTTTTATTGTAAATCCACAGAAACATTAGATGAGAATTCCCCTTTAAATTATGGTCACACGGTATTTCTGTTGAAATGCATAATGTAAAAGTAAATTCCCCATTAAAAGTGTCCTGTCTGACCCAGGAAGAAGTACAACAGCGACTTAAAAAGAATAAAATAGACAAATCGCCAAGGCCAGATGGCATACACCCCCGTATCCAAAGGGAATTAGGTAATGTCATAGCCAGACCCTTATTTCTGATATTGCAGAATCTATACTGACAGGGAATGTCCCACAGGATTGGCGCATAGCAAATGTGGTGCCAATATTCAAAAAGGGCCCAAAAACAGAGCCTGGAAACTATAGGCCGGTAAGTTTAACATCTGATGTGGGTAAACTGTTTGAAGGTTTTCTGAGAGATGCTATCTTAGAGCATCTCAACGGAAATAAGCAAATAACGCCATATCAGCACGGCTTCGTGAGGGATCGGTCATGTTAAATTCTAGACTTGACAGCGTCAAATCAATGGATGTCGTGTATCTGGACTTCTCCAAAGCATTTGACACTGTACCACATAAAAGGTTAGTATATAAAATGAGAATGCTCGGACTGGGAGAAAACGTCTGTAAGTGGGTAAGTAACTGGCTGAGGGATAGAAAACAGAGGGTGGTTATTAACGGTACACACTCAGATTAGGTCACTGTCACTAGTGGATTACCTCAGGGGTCAGTATTGGGCCCTATTCTCTTCAATATATTTATTAATGATCTTGTAGAAGGCTTGCATAGTAAAGTATCAATTTTCGCGGATGACACTAAACTGTGTAAAGTAATTTACACTGATGAGGACAGTATACTACTACAGA